>NW_028172921.1:0-70000 GCF_963971535.1 Notolepis coatsorum | reverse complement strand
GTTTGATGACTGTAGCTGGTGGCCTCCTGATGACCCCTGACAGCGCCGGTGGTTTTTGTTTACTGATTTTATAACAGGTTAGAACATAGCCCCCTTGAAGGAGGTAGAGAACTGAACAGGTTAAAACATAGCAAAGGAGGTAGATTAACTGATTTTATAACAGGGTTAAGAACTGATAAGAACTGAGAAGAACAGATTGTTGTCTGGCTTCTCCTCCGGACAGAACCAGGGCCACAGTCAGCTCCCTCCCTCCCAGCAGCCACTGACTGAGCCACTGACACCTCTTGAGTGACTGACTGGTGGACAGACAGCTGCCAGCTTATAGCCTCTCATCTGGAACGTTTTTATGATCATAGATATATATCACTAGATGACTCACCCGCGCTGCTGGCCAACGGAGACCGACGTCGCCACAGGGCGGCCATCTTGCGAGGGTGGTGGAGCACGCCCACTCATAACACGCGTGTCTATGGTGCGTCATGTACTATTGAAATAACCATATAGCTTGCTAAATCTTCCACCGTTTGGTTTGTTAAAAACGTCAGAGATGTAGTTATCATACTGCATACTCATATCAATAACTTTGATATGAAAAAAAAAGTATAATTATAAAATAAATTCCATAAGAACGACAATATCGCACTCATAACAGTCCTCCTTAAAAAAGACGCAATGAAAGCTTTTGATAGGTTGGAATGGTCGTATCTATGTGCAGTATTAGAAAGGATGGGGTTAGGAAAAGGATTCATTGATATGATTAAAGTATTATACAAAGACCCATCGGCCATGATTACAACAGGTATAATCACCTCCGAAATCTTTCCGGTATCACGGTCTTCAGGGACGTGCACAGGACTTTAGAGGGGCAGGTGCTCAAAGGCTGAAAAGGGCACTGGGCCTGTGCTATTTTTGGGGGCCCTTTTTGGGCGGGGAGGGGCCTTTTTATGCTTTTTGGGGGGTTTTGGTGATCAAATATTGAATATATTGAACTATAATAATCAGTGCAGGAGCTCACTTATCCTTGAAAGACACTTTTATCACTGACTTAAAAGGCCCATACATCTCCATAAATGTTCAGGGCGGAGGGAATAAGTGCTACAGACCCCAAGTCTTATTTGTTCTTTTTTAATGTCAACATATTATTTAAATTATTCAAATGGGCCTCAAACATGTTCCATTGTGATGTCACCAGTGTTGGGCAAGTTACTTTTAAAAAGTAACTAGTTACAGTAACTAGTTACTTCTTCCAAAAAGTAACTAAATTACTTACTCAGTTACAAATTATAACTATTGCGTTACTTTCAAGTAAATTTGTTACATAAACAACATACACAAATCTAAACTATTTTAATGTTGCTGTGGGACAAAGTGAGACTAGCCTCCAATCAAATGCCATGTATGTAGATATTATAATTACTATGTTTATATAGTGGATCATACAAATACAAACACAATAGATGTTTTGGAACTTTTGATATGTATTGCCCCTCAACAGGCCACAACTGGGCAACATTAAATGATGCTTGTTAAGCACTATACCAAAAATAAATAACAAATATATACTGATTGATTGAACATTTTAATGAACAGATTGCAGAATGGGTACAGTACAGTACAGCTCAATACACACAATTGTTAAGGGGATGCAGACGAGAGAGACTTTCGCCTTGTTTACATCAGGGTCCCCCATTTTCAATTCATGACATTTATGACATACACAACATACAGATATAAGAATCTAATCTAATCATCTATTCTAAACTAATCTAATCATGACATTTAACACTAGCACAGCCGACAAGGGGTCAAATGACCCCTAGGCATTTTCAATAAATGTATCCTCGTCACTCGGTCGAGCTCCAGCTCTGTCACTCAATGACTTTTCCTAAAAGTACCCGTTTTATCTGGCACGGTTTCTGAAATTTCTAAATGACTTCCGGAAAATGTAATTAGAACGTTATTCCACATATATATGGAATATATAATATGTGGAAAGTCACAGCACTTTGTGAGCGTCTAGCGCAGGGGTGGCCAACCCATGGCTCGCGAGCCGCATGTGGCTCTTTGCCCGTCAATGTGAGTCTCTTCCATCCATTATAATTTTTTTTTTTTTTATTAAAAAAAAAAACTTTTTGTCACTCAAACCTGTGGTAAACCTCATATTTCTATATTAAGAGGTAATTATATAGTTTACACTGTTTATTTTTCTCATATTTCTCATATAAGCTGTGGGATCATCTGACCCCTCCATGGCTGTTCTAGACATGCATGACATACAGATATATATATCTCTGAGCACCTGAAGACTGTGCTATTAAACCAGGAAGTGCAGCACTGTTGATAAGGCTGTAGCCTCCACTACTGTAGTGCCCTGCGCTGCAACACAACTAACACAAGAGTGAACAAAAAATGCTCATGGACCCGCAGTCTGTCGTTGACTGCTCGCTTGTGTTCAAGTTTCTTTAATAGTTGTCATACAGAAGTACAGAATACTTTTGTACAAAATGCTGTTACGCTCCAGAGACTGTGCTAGACAAGATAAGTATCAAATAACATAGTATAGCATGTAAATTAGAAGTAGAAAAAAGGTCAGTGTTCAGTATAGACATATGTACAATGTTCGATGCAGAATAGACGTAACTGAGTTACCATATAATATACAATATACTATGCAGTGTACTAATATACAATACTATAATTTATACCAGCGTTTCTCAACCTTTTTTTTCAGTCACGGCACCCTTCATGTGTTTATACTGTAGGTCTCACCCTCTGGCCTCTGAAGTTACTAATGTATTTTTTATTTGGGCCTCACAGGGTTAAAAGTACCGACCCACGGTTGCAAAATTACAAAATCACTTTTAGCCATTTAAAAAAAGAATGTTTATTTAAAAAATGTTAAGCACAATGTTAAGTCCAGGGACGTGCACAGGACGTTAGAGGGGCAAGTGCTCAAAGGCGGAAAACGGCACTGCGCCTGTGCTATTTTTGGGGGCCCTTTTTGGTCGGGGAGGGGCCTTTTTATGCTTTTTGGGAGGTTTTGGTGATCAAATATTGAATATTGAACTATAATAATCAGTGCAGGAGCTCACTTATCCTTGAAAGACACTTTTATCACTGACTTAAAAGGCCCATACATCTCCATAAATGTTCAGGGCGGAGGGAATAAGTGCTTACCCTACAGACCCCAAGTCTGTTAGGACAGCAGACTCGGTTGGCACTGCTCAAAACTTACCTTTTTAAAATAGCTTTTAAATGAATTATTATCTTTATTTCATTGTCTTATTTTTCATTATTTCTATACATTTTACTTAAATATTTTATTATAATTTGTATCATTGTTTCATGTAGTTTTTTTTATCATTTTATTTGTTCTTTTTTAATGTCAACATATTATTTAAATTATTCAAATGGAACTCAAACATGTTCCGTTGTATTACAGTTACTAGTTACTTCTTCCAAAAAGTTACTAAATTACTTACTCAGTTACAAATTATAAAAGT
The DNA here is from genome assembly GCF_963971535.1 of Notolepis coatsorum. Classification (NCBI taxonomy): domain Eukaryota; kingdom Metazoa; phylum Chordata; class Actinopteri; order Aulopiformes; family Paralepididae; genus Notolepis; species Notolepis coatsorum. Next base: position 66,497 of record NW_028172921.1, on the reverse strand, counting down.
AACTAGTTACTTCAGAAAGTAACTATTGCATTACTTTGAAGTAAATGTTTTACATAAACAACATACACAAATCTAAACTATTTTAATGTTGCTGTGGGACAAAGTGAGACTAGCCTCCAATCAAATGCCATGTATGTAGATATTATAATTACTATGTTTATATAGTGGATCATACAAATACAAACACAATAGATGTTTTGGAACTTTTGATATGTATATACAAATATACAAATATCGGTATCGGTATCGGCCGATAGTGTTAGTTGAACAATCGGTATCGGTATCGGCGGCCAATTTTCATATCGGTGCATCCCTAGTATTGCCCCTCAAGAGGCCACAACTGGGCAACATTAAATACGAGATTACTCGTTACTGAAAAAACTTACGCCGTTAGTAACGCTGTTAATAATAACTGGATGTCACAGTATGATGTCAAAATAGACCATTCTAGAACATTTGTGATGGCACAGTATGATGTCATAATCAAACATTCTAGAACATTTGTGATGTCACAGTATGATGTCATAATCAAACATTCTAGACCATTTGTGATGTCACAGTATGATGTCATAATCAAATATTCTAGAACATTTGTGATGTCACAGTATGGTGTCATAACCAAACACTCTAGAACATTTGTGGTCACAGTATGATGTCATAATCAAACATTCTAGAACATTTGTGATGTCACAGTATGATAGAAACATTCTAGAACATTTGTGATGTCACAGTATGATGTCATAATAGAACATTCTAGAACATTTGTGTACAGTATATATTCAACAATTCTCTCAGACTGCCGGAAATACAAGAGGAGCAGAGAAGAAGGAGACAGAGACGATAGAAATGTGTTTTGAAGATGAGAAGAAGAAGAGGAGTGTAAACTTTCTCAAGTGTGGGCGAAGCAAGAATTGTGGAGGGCAGTAATACGCCACGATGCGTCTACACTGCCGGAAATTCAAATAAGAAGAAGAAGAAGACTGCCGGAAATTCAAAAGAAGAAGGAGAAGATATCAGATCTCACAAGACAAGTTGTTTCCGGCTACTTGTCTGTAAGCTTGAATATATTCTGTAGATACAATTTAAAATCCCCACATGGAAAAGGAAACAATGTCCTGTACAATCCTTAATGAGCTGCGTCTGGAGGGAAGGCTCTGTGATGTGGTTATTAAAGTCAACAGCACTGAGTTGAATGCCCACAAGGCCCTCCTGTGTGACTGCAGTGACTATTTCAGGTAAGTTTAGCTTGGTTCAGGTTAGCTTGGTTCAGGTTAGCTTGGTTAGTAAACAGATACCATACTGTACTTTTACTGTAAACAGATACTATATTGTACTTTTACTGCAAACAGATACTATACTGTATGTCTACTGTAAAAAGATACTATACTGTACTATTGCATTACTTTCAAGTAAATGTTTTACATACAACATACACAAATCTAAACTATTTTAATGTTGCTGTGGGACAAAGTGAGACTAGCCTCCAATCAAATGCCATGAATGTAGATATTATAATTACTATGTTTATATAGTGGATCATACAAATACAAACACAATAGATGTTTTGGAACTTTTGATATGTATTGCCCCTCAAGAGGCCACAACTGGGCAACATTAAATACGAGATTACTCGTTACTGAAAATACTAACGCTGTTAATAATAACTGGATGTCACAGTATGATGTCATAATCAAACATTCTAGAACATTTGTGATGTCACAGTATGATGTCATAATAGACCATTCTAGAACATTTGTGATGTCACAGTATGATGTCATAATCAAATATTCTAGAACATTTGTGATGTCACAGTATGATGTCATAATCAAACATTCTAGAACATTTGTGATATCACAGTATGATGTCATAATCAAACATTCTAGAACATTTGTGATGTCACAGTATGATGTCATAACCAAAACATTCTAGAACATTTGTGATGTCACAGTATGATGTCATAATCAAACATTCTAGAACATTTGGTACAGTATATATTCAACAATTCTCTCAGAAGATCTCAGATCTCACAAGACAAGTGAAGGTCTCACTTGTTGTTTCCGGCTACTTGTCTGTAAGCTTGAATATATTCTGTAGATACAATTTAAAATCCCCAGATGGTAAAGGAAACAATGTCCTGTACAATCCTTAATGAGCTGCATCTGGAGGGAAGGCTCTGTGATGTGGTTATTAAAGTCAACAGCACTGAGTTGAATGCCCACAAGGCCCTCCTGTGTGACTGCAGTGACTATTTCAGGTAAGTTTAGCTTGGTTCAGGATAGCTTGGTTCAGGTTAGCTTGGTTAGTAAACAGATACCATACTGTACTTTTACTGTAAACAGATAATATACTGTACTTCTACTGTAAACAGATAATATACTGTATGTCTACTGTAAAAAGATACTATACTGTACTTCTACTGTAAAAAGATAATATACTGTACTTCTAATGTAAAAATATACTATAATGTACTTCTACTGTAAACAGATACTGTACTTATACTGTAAACAGATACTATACTGTGCTTCTACTGTAAAAATATACTATACTGTACGTCTACTGTAAAAAGATGCTATATTGTACTTATACTGTACAAAATATACTATACTGTACTTATACTGTAAAAAGATAATATATTGTATGTCTTCTGTAAACAGATAATATACTGTACTTCTACTGTAAACAGATACTATAATGTAATTTTACTGTAAACAGATACTATACTGTACTTCTACTGTAAAAATATACTATACTGCACTTCTACTGTAAACAGATACTATACTGTACTTATACTGTAAACAGATAATATACTGTACTGCTACTGTAAACATATAATATACTGTACTTCTACTGTAAAAATATACTATACTGTACTTCTACTGTAAAATATAATATGCTGTACTTCTACTGTAAAATATACTATACAATACTTCTACTGTAAAATATAATATACTGTACTTCTACTGTAAACAGATCATATACTGTACTTATACTGTAAAAATATACTATACTGTACTTCTACTGTAAACATATACTATACTGTACTTCTACTGTAAACAGATCATATACTGTACTTCTACTGTACAATATACTATACTGCACTTCTACTGTAAACAGATACTATACTGTACTTCTACTGTAAACAGATCATATACTGTACTTCTACTGTACAATATACTATACTGCACTTCTACTGTAAACAGATACTATACTGCACTTCTACTGTAAACAGATACTATACTGTACTTCTACTGTAAAAATATACTATACGGCACTTATACTGTAAACAGATAATATACTGTACTTCTACTATAAACAGATACTATACTGTACTTCTACTGTAAACAGATACTATACTGTACTTCTACTGTAAAAAGATACTATACTTCTACTGTGCTAAGACCCTATACTTCTACAGTGGAAATATATGACTACACAGGACAGAATGTTGCTTACTGTTTACTCATCAGATATCTCTATACTCTGCCTCCCACAGAGCCCTCTTCACTCGCTGGAGCGACTCAGAGAAAGCAGTCTACACTATCCCTGGGGTGTCCCCGGGTATGATGCAGCTCATCATAGAGTACTCCTACACACGCTTTGTGCTGGTGACAGCAGAGAACGTGGAAGAGCTTCTGGTGGCTGCAGACCAGCTTCGCGTCACTGGCATAGTAGGAGCGTGCTCTGACTTCCTAGAAGGCCAGCTGTCTCTGGAAAACTGTGTCGGCATCTGGAGGTTGGCGGACATCTACTGCTGCCCTGACCTGAGGCGCAAGGCCAATCTCTTCATCGTGTGCCACTTTGAGGAGATGCTGCGCGTCTCACAGGAGTTTGTGGAGCTGTCCCCGCAGCAACTGGTGGACATCATCGAGAGGGATGATCTGAACGTGAAGAGCGAGGAGACGGTGTTCGAGGCCGTCCTCCGTTGGATCGACCACTCCCGTGAGGAGCGTAAAACACACATCCCTTTGCTGCTGCCCAAGGTAACTAATTGTATTATGGATACGCAAACATGGTTGCTAGTGCCTGAGCCACATTTATTTTTTATTTTATTTTATTATTATTTTACTTTTCCTTGTTTGTCTGTCTCTTGCCAAGGTCATTATGATTCATGTTACTGTTATTATTGTTGTCGTCGCTGTTGTTATTATTATTATTATTATTATTATTATTATTATTATTATTATTATTATTATTATTATTATTATTATTATTATTATTATTATTATTATTATTGTACTGTTATGTTCTGTTTTATGTATGAAAATTAAATAAAAACATTTATAAAAAATAAAATAAAAAACGAATTGTATTACTGTGCATTACATTAAAACAACACTAGGTTCCCTAGTACAGTGGTTGTCAAACATTTGGGTCCAAACTGTTCCCTAGCAACAGAAACCGTCTACAACCGATGTCTAAGTTGTACCCGCTGTCTGCTTGTCTCTTCCCAGGTTCGCATGGGCTTGATGAGGCCTGACTACTTCAGGAGAAACGTCCAGAACAACCCTGTGGTGAGGGACAGCCACGACTGCAGGCCCCTCATCCTCAGCGTCCTGAACCCCCCTGGCTCCGACAGGCTCCCAAACCCCCTGATGCGCCCACGCCGGCCCCAGGAGGTCCTATTGGCCATCGGAGGCCTGGGTGGCTGCAGCACCACCATGGAGGCTTACGATATCCGAGCCGGTGGATGGATGGACGTGAGCGTTGAGGGGGAGAGTCCCCGGTGGAGCCACGGCACCGCTTATCTCCAAGGTCTGGTCTACTGCGTCGGCGGCTGGGGCGGCGTACAGGATCTCAACACTGTGCGCAGGTTCAACCCCGTCACTCGCAGCTGGCTGCAGGCGGCTCCCATGCACTCACGCCGCTGTTACGTCAGCGTGGTGGTGTTGGACGGCTGTATCTATGCCATGGGAGGGAAAGACGGACACGTGGTACTGAACACCGCCGAACGCTATGAGCCTGAAACCGACCAGTGGACAGTGATCTCACCCATGCTGGAGCGCAGGATCTGGGCCGGGGCAGCAGCCCTCCAGGGCAAGGTGGGTGGAACTGAGGGACACAGGGTGCTAGATGAACACAAGGAACGTTAGATCAGAAATCAGAAATGTCTTTATTGCCAAGTAAGCTTGCACATACAAAAGATGTGTCTGGGTCCTTTGGTGCATCAACATTAACAGACAATTAAAGTAGAATGAAATCAAATGGAATATATAAACTAAATTAGAATATTCTTTCTTATTACAGGTTTACATCTGTGGTGGCTTCAACATGACGGTGTGTCTGCTCACAGCTGAGTGCTACAGCCCAGACACCGACCAGTGGACTCTGATCGCCCCCATGAGCAGCAGTCGTGAGGGAGTGGGAGTGGCTGCATACAGAGGACATGTCTATGTGGTAGGTGCACACAGAGACAAATGCTTTATACTAGATATTTGTATAGATATATCATTTGACTTTCAATGCTTCTGTGATGCCCTCATTTCCCTAAATGGATTAATACAGTGTCTGCCTGCCTGAGCCACACACTAAAACATTCCTCTCATGTGTCCTGTCCTCAGGTGGGAGGGTGGCACGGTAGAAACACCCTGCGTAGCGCGGAGGCCTACAGCCCCTTGACTGACTCCTGGAGCGCCCTGCCCGACATGCTCACCCCCCGCAGCTTCTTTGGCATCGCGGTGCTGGACGACCTGCTCTTCGTGGTCGGAGGCATCACTGATGGCTTCAGAACCATCTCCAACAACGTGGAGCGCTACGACCAGAGCAGCGACAAGTGGACTGTAGCCGAGGACATGAAGATCCCGCGCTATGCCCTAAGCTGCTGCATAATGCATGGCCTGCCATTTTACATGAGCCAGTACGCTGCTCCCCGTGGAGGAGGAGGGGGAGGATGAGGAGGAGGAGGAGGAGGAGGAGGAGGAGGAGGAGGAGCAGGAGGAAGAGGAAGAGGAGGAGGAGGAGGAGCAGTATGAGCAGGAGGAGGAGGAGCAGGAGCAGGAGCAGGAGCAGGAGGAGGAGGAGGAGGAGGAGGAGGAGGAGGAGGAGGAGCAGGAGGAGGAGGAGCAGGAGGAGGAGGAGGAGCAGGAGGAGGAGGAGGAGGAGGAGGAGCAGGATGAGGAAGAGGAGGAGGAAGATGAGGAGGAGCATGAGGAAGAGGAAGAGGAGGATGAGGAGGATTAGGAGCAGGATGAGGAGGATGAGGAAGATGAGGATTAGGAGGATGAGGAGGAGGAGGAGGAGGAGGAGGAGGAGGAGGAGGAGGAAGAGGAGGATTAGGAAGAGGAGGATTAGGAGCAGGAGGAGGAGGAGGAGGAAGATGAGGATTAGGAGGAGGAGGAAGAGGGAGATGAGGAAGAGTAGGATGAGGAAGATGAGGATGAGAAGGAGGAGGAAGAGGAGGCAGCAGGGGATCCATCTAAGAACCTTAAACATGTATTAGACCAAAATAAATCCTAAGAAATTAATAAATTACTATCAGCCATAATAGATAATACTATAATAGAAATAATATATGAAAATAAATTCCTGGGAGTGATTTTAGACAATAAACTCGGCTGGAAACCCCATATAGAATATGTGAGGGCTAAGATGGCAAAGAGCATCTGAATTATTAGTAAGGTGAGACATGTACTCAATCCCAACTCATTGCACACTCTGTACTGTGCAGTGATCTTGCCTTACCTGCATTACTGCACAGAGGTCTGGGGTAACACATACAAAACAACCATAAATACATTGACTATCCTACAAAAAAGAGCAATACGAGTAATAAACAATGCAGGATATCGGGACCACACACACACACTGTTTCTACAGTCACACATTTTGAGGTTCATTGATATGGTAAACTTTAAAACTAAAAGCAAGAAATAATCAATTACCGGTAAATGTAAGAAGCACATTTCTGGATAAAGAGGGGGGATACAACCTCAGAGGACCATTGAACTTCAAAAAAACATGTGATGAAAACCAACCTGAAAATAATGTGTATCTCCTCTTACGGAGCCACCCTGTGGAACGGGCTACAGGATGAACAAAAATATTGTGAAAACATAAATCAATTCAAATCTAGACTAAAAAAAATAAATTTTTGATAGGTACAGAAGGGAAGAAGAGCTTTAATGGCATATTAAAAAATATATAAATAATAATAAATACGTATGATACTGTATTGTGCACTATATCATATCACATTATATAATCATATTATAATTCATTTGTATATTATATTGAACTATATTTGCAGTATGTACTATTATATTATGGTACTATATTGTATTGTATATATCATGTACTATATATCTCACATCACATTATATATGTGCTGTATACACTATTATGTACTATATACTATTATATATACTATTATATACTGCAGGTATACTATACTGTAATGTGTACTGTAATGTGTACTATATGTGTGCACCGAAATGTGTACTATATGTATCTACTATGTATGTATGTAAAAAAATTATAAAAAAATGTAAATAAAAAAATTAAACGTAAGTCTTCAGGGGTAGGGCCTGACAAGCCTAGTGCTTCTCCCTAGCCCTTTTCGGACAATTGGACAATGATGCAATAGCAGCTGGTAAAAGTGTGGTGATTTATGGAATGACCGTTGTTATGTGTCGAAAGCCCGAAATAAAAAATAACTGAATTATCAGCCAAAGGTGGTGCATTTCTTTCTTCTAGTAATTCAGACAATAGTGCAAGCAGAAATGGGATGAGGTAAAATTTTTGTTGTTTGTTGGATTCGTTTTGGATTATTTGGGCTCGCCAAACAAACTATCGAAACGTGTCGTTGTGTTGTCTCTGTGTGTCAGACTCTGGATTCTTTCGAACACCCGCCCACCTCTACCTCTGATTGGCTTACCATGACATTTTACTCAACCTCAGCCAATCGCGCACTGCCCACTAAACCAAGGAAAAAAAGTATTGCTTCTCAGCACAGAGATCTGTCTGATGAAAAAAACAGCTTCAATCATAGTAACGCACCGCATTTTTTGGCAGTAAAGGTAACAGCGTTATTAAGATTGGAAGAGTGATTACTCGTTACTGAAAAAACTAAAGGCCGTTATTCATAACGCCGTTATTCCCATCACTGGATGTCACAGTATGATGTCATAATAGAACATCTAGAACATTTGTGATGTCACAGTATGATGTCATAATCAAACATTCTAGAACATTCGTGATGGCACCGTATGATGTCATAATAGAACATTCTAGAACATTTGTGATGTCACAGTATGATGTCATAATCAAACATTCTAGAACATTTGTGTACAGTATATATTCAACAATTCTCTCAGAATATCTCACATCTCAGAAGACAAGTGAAGATCTCACTTGTTGTCTTCGGCTATTTGTCTGTAAGCTTGAATATATTCTGTAGATACAATTTAAAATCCCCACATGGAAAAGGAAACAATGTCCTGTACAATCCTTAATGAGCTGCATCTGGAGGGAAGGTTCTGTGATGTGGTTATTAAAGTCAACAGCATTGAGTTGAATGCCCACAAGGCCCTCCTGTGTGACTGCAGCGACTATTTCAGGTACGTTTAGCTTGGTTCAGGTTAGCTTGGTTCAGGTTAGCTTGCTTCAGCTTCGCTTGGTTTAGGTTAGCTTGGTTCAGGTTAGCTTGGTTAGTAAACAGATACCATACTGTACTTTTACTGTAAACAGATACTATACAGTACTTCTACTGTAAACAGATACTATACTGTACTTCTACTGTAAACAGATAATATACTGTACTTCTACTGTAAACAGATACTATACTGTACTTCTACTGTAAACATATACTATACTGCACTTCTACTGTAAACATATACTATACTGTACTTCTACTGTAAACAGATACTATACTGCACTTATACTGTAAACAGATACTATACTGTACTTCTACTGTAAACATATACTATACTGTACTTCTACTGTAAACAGATACCATACTGTACTTCTACTGTAAAATATACTATACTGCACTTCTACTGTAAACATATACTATACTGTACTTCTACTGTAAAAATATACTATACTGCACTTCTACTGTAAACAGATACTATACTGTACTTCTACTGTAAACAGATACTATACTGTACTTCTACTGTAAAAAGATACTATACTTCTACTGTGCTAAGACCCTATACTTTTACAGTGAAAATATATGACTACACAGGACAGAATGTTGCTTACTGTTTACTCATCAGATATCTCTATACTCTGCGTCCCACAGAGCCCTCTTCACTCGCTGGAGCGACTCCGAGAAAGCAGTCTACACTATCCTTGGGGTGTCCCCGGGTATGATGCAGCTCATCATAGAGTACGCCTACACACGCTTTGTGCTGGTGACAGCAGAGAACGTGGAAGAGCTTCTGGTGGCTGCAGACCAGCTTCGCGTCACTGGCATAGTAGGAGCGTGCTCTGACTTCCTAGAAGGCCAGCTGTCTCTGGAAAACTGTGTCGGCATCTGGAGGTTCGTGGACATCTACTGCTGCCCTGACCTGAGGCGCAAGGCCCATCTCTTCATCGTGTGCCACTTTGAGGAGATGCTGCGCGTCTCACAGGAGTTTGTGGAGCTGTCCCCGCAGCAACTGGTGGACATCATCGAGAGGGATGACCTGAACGTGAAGAGCGAGGAGACGGTGTTCGAGGCCGTCCTCCGTTGGATCGACCACTCCCGTGAGGAGCGTAAAACACACATCCCTTTGCTGCTGCCCAAGGTAACTAATTGTATTACGGATACATAAACATGGTTGCTAGTGCCTGAGCCACATTTATTTTTAATTTAATTTTTATTATTTAACTTTTTTTTGTTTGTCTGTCTCTTGTCAAGGTCATTATGATTCATGTTACTGTTATTATTGTTGTCGTCGCTGTTGTCATTATTATTATTATTATTATTATTATTATTATTATTATTATTATTATTATTATTATTATTATTATTATTATTATTATTATTATTATTATTATTGTACTGTTATGTTCTGTTTTATGTATGAAAATAAAATAAAATAAAAACATTTATAAAAAAAAAAATGAATTGTATTACTGTGCATTACATTAAAACAACACTAGGTTCCCTAGTACAGTGGTTGTCAAACATTTGGGTCCAAACTGTTCCCTAGCAACAGAAACCGTCTACAACCGATGTCTAAGTTGTACCCGCTGTCTGCTTGTCTCTTCCCAGGTTCGCATGGGCTTGATGAGGCCTGACTACTTCAGGAACAACGTCCAGAACAACCCTGTGGTGAGGGACAGCCACGACTGCAGGCCCCTCATCCTCAGCGTCCTGAACCCCCCTGGCTCCGACAGGCTCCCAAACCCCCTGATGCGTCCACGCCGGCCCCAGGAGGTCCTATTGGCCATCGGAAGATTCGGTGGCGGCATCCTGACCATGGAGGCTTACGATATCCGAGCCGGTGGATGGATGGACGTGAGTGTTGAGGGGGAGAGTCCCTGGGCCGCCCACGGCACCGCTTATCTCCATGGTCTGGTCTACTGCGTCGGCGGCCGGGACAGCGTAGGAGAGCGTTTCAGCAGTGTGTGCAGGTTCAACCCCGTCACTCGCAGCTGGCTGCAGGCGGCTCCCATGCACTCACGCCGCAGTGGGCTCAGCGTGGTCGTGTTGGACGGCTGTATCTACGCCATGGGAGGGTGGGACGGACACGTGGACCTGAACACCGCCGAGCGCTACGAGCCTAAAACCAACCAGTGGACAGTGATCTCACCCATGCTGGAGCGCAGGATGGCCGCCGGGGCAGCAGCCCTCCAGGGCAAGGTGGGTGGAACTGAGGGACACAGGGTGCTAGATGAACACAAGGAACGTTAGATCAGAAATCATAAATGTCTTTATTGCACATACAAAAGATGTGTCTGGGTCCTTTGGTGCATCAACATTAACGGACAATTAAAGTAGAATGAAATCAAATGGAATATATAAACTAAATTAGAACATTCTTTTTTATTACAGGTTTACATCTGTGGTGGCTACAACAGGACGAGGTGGGAGTGGATGGATGGTCTGCTCACAGCTGAGTGCTACAGCCCAGACACCGACCAGTGGACTCTGATCGCCCCCATGAGCAGCAGGCGTGACGGACTGGGAGTCGCTGCATACGGAGAACATGTCTATGCGGTAGGTGCACACGGAGACAAATGCTTTATACTAGATATTTCTATAGATATGTATCATTTGACTTGCAATGCTGCTGTGATGCCCTCATTTCCCTAAATGGATTAATACAGTGTCTGCCTGCCTGAGGCACACACTAAATCATTCCTCTCATGTGTCCTGTCCTCAGGTGGGAGGGTGGGACGATAGAGTCCTGCGTAGCGCGGAGGCCTACAGCCCCTTGACTGACTCCTGGAGCGCCCTGCCCGACATGCTCACCCCCCGCAGCCGCTTTGGTATCGCGGTGCTGGACGACCTGCTCTTCGTGGTCGGAGGCATCACTGATGATTTCAGCACCATCTCCAACGTGGAGCACTACGACCAGAGCAGCGACAAGTGGACTGTAGCCGAGGACATGAAGACCAGGCGCTGTTACCTAAGCTGCTGCATAATGCATGGCCTGCCATTTTACATGAGCCAGTACGCTGCTCCCCGTGGAGGAGGAGGAGGAGGAGGGGGAGGAGGATTAGGAGGAGGAGGAGGAGGAGGAGGAGGATTAGGAGGAGGATTAGGAGGAGGGGGAGGAAGATGAGGAAGAGGAGGAGGAGGAGGCGGAGCAGGAGGAAGAGGAGGATAGGAGGAGGAGGATGAGGAGGAGGATGAGGAGGAGGAGGAGAGGAGGAAGATGAGGAAGATGAGGAAGAGGAGCAGGAGGAGGGAGAGGAGGAAGAGAAGGAAGAGGAGCAGGAGGAGGAGGAGGAGCAGAAGGAGGAGGAGCAGGAGGAGGAGAATGAGCAGGAGGAGGAGGAGGATTAGGAGGAGGAGGAGGAGCAGGAGGATGAGGAGGAGGAGGAGGAGGAGGAGGAGGAAGAGGAGGAGGAGGAGGAGGAAGAGGAGGAGGAGGCAGCAGAAGAGCAGCAGAACCTTAAAGAACCTTAAACATTTATTAGACCAAAAGAAATCCTACGAAATTAATAAATTACTATCAGCCAAAGGTGGTGCATTTCTTTCTTCTAGTAATTTAGACAATATCGGTTTTTAGTTTGTGTAATGTAATGTAATATCTGTTTTTAGTTTGTGTAAAGTAATGTAATATCTGTTTTTAGTTTGTGTAATGTAATGTAATATCTGTTTTTAGTTTGTGTAATGTAATGTAATATCTGTTTTTAGTTTGTGTAATGTAATGTAATATCTGTTTTTAGTTTGTGTAAAGCACATAATATGGGAACTTTTATCCATATGGTTGAGCCTGTTAGGAATTGCACCCCCAACCCAAGCAGATTGCAGATAACTCTCTCTATATGGAGGTAGAAAAGAAAATATGGTAAAAATAATTGGCATAAAAAGGGCACTTTTTTATGAGGCACAAAAGGGCAGGTGCTTGTGCAACCGTTGGGCTCTATGTGTGCACGTGCCTGCTCGCTGTGCCCTTGAGCAAGGCACCGCCCCAGTGTTAGCTGCTCAGGGGCCAGTAGTAGAGTGCCTGACCATAGTGTCTTTATACCTGTATCGCTGGACATATAAATGCATATTAAATCAAATCAAATTGATTTGTAAAGCCCGAAATCACAAGTTAATGTCCCCATGGGCCGGACAAGTCTTCTTTAAACTATTCAAGTAGAAACATCCCAATAAATCAAGGACAAAAAACCCACCATGAAATCCAAAATAAATGTAAAGTAATAAATGCAACACTCCCAGACATACCCCAGCGAAGGTAAGGAAAAACCTATAGCAATAGGAAAAAAGCACCACAGGCGATGTGGAGGAGAGAAACCTTAGAAGGGCCGTTCAAGGGGGGATCCCCCTTCTTGGATGTCAGTGATAATACTGTTGCTATGGATGGGTGGAGAATAAAACAGGCGAATAGTTGGTATGTATGTACATATACGTGTAATAAAACACAAATATGTGCATGCAATAGCAACTGGGGTACATAAGAACATTTTTGAAACATTTAAATATATTACAACTGTACATGTGATTAGCATTATACTCAGTAGAACAAATGTATATATCTTATACCCAGCTTAATCACTATATTAATATTACTATTGCACTTCACTGTTACATTTGCACTCGGGTTGGATGCCCCACTTATTTTCATTGTAATGTACTTATGCTGTATGATGACAATACATTTCAATGTAATCTAATCTAACTGGTACTATGACCTGAATGATGGTCCTAGAGGTCACTGATTTGATGCTCTTTTGGTGTTTTGGCGATGGTGGCGTAAGAGAGTGCTGTCTTAACGTAAGAGAGTGCCGTCTTAACAGGTTGTGGGAAATCTCCCATATAGGAATTGGATTGGGTGGAGAGCTGGTGACTGCATGCGAATGCCCTCGTATGCCCTGTGTATGGGGACATGTCACCCATATAGAAACACACCTCTTCAATCAATATCTGAGATGTAAATAAATAAATAACCTTCTTAATAAATATAATATTTATATTGTAGTGGGTTCTGTAGAGACATAATTCCCCATGGTATTGTTTTGATGTGTTGATGGGGCACTGTCACTTTAACGAGGTTGGTTTTGGGTTGGGCTGAGAGGAGACGCCCTGTGTGGGGTTTCATTAATAAATGTTTGATTACTACGAGCTGTCAGAAGCTAGCCCGGCATAGTTCTGACAGCTGTCACTTGTGCTACTGCGAAATAAATGACACACGGCTTTGTGTTGTCAACTGATAGAAATTGTGCGTTACATATCCACTCAGGGTGTAACACTCAAGTTCAACACTATTTGACGAACAATGCCACTGACCATAAGCTGCCAGAGATGCACATCTCCTGCTGACCAGAAAACCACACACTTTTCTGATAGTGGGGTGCCTGGACACTCAGTCATTTAAAATGTAAATGCGAAAGTTTCGTTTTCACTTCTAATTTGAAGATAAGGATCTATAGAACAATTTTGGCTTGAGTGTCAAGGAACCAGTTGAATTTAATAAAGACGTATCCAAAATGGCCACAATCGAAATCATGAATTCTTTAAAAACGTCTTAATGTTCACACAATTGCTGTGTAATATAATGTTGTATTGCTATTTTAAGTTAATACTGTGTGAGGAATCAACTGGAGTTCAAATATTGATGTTTTGAATATTCTGGTATGGCAAAAATCAAAGATGGCTGCAATTTCTGTATTTATTTCGAATTACGCTTCATAACTTTTATTCTATTGAACCTAGAATGGTGATGTTGGTGCCTGTACCTAGGTTTTCATGAATGAGTAATTGAATAAAAATAAAATAAACATGATTGGAGCATATCTTATATGATATTTCACACAATGTGACAATAAATATGTGGAGAACTAGAGTTAAATATGAGAACTGTAAACAACAGTTGATTGTGAAGAACAAACTATGATTGTGAAGAACGTCCTCGTCACAAGAAAGGATCTGCATCTCAGCACCAATGTCAACGCCATGCCAAAGACCTGATGGAGGTGTTGCTGAGCAATGGGAATCCCTTTGAGGAGGGCAGTAAAGACCTGGTTACATTAGACAATAAGGTGTGTGAGGACGGAGCTTCCTACAGGCGATATAGGCGGTTGCCTAGGGCACCACCCAGAGGGGGGCGCCAAAATAAAAAAATAAATACAATTATTTAAAAAAAATTATTTAAAATAATTTTTGCTCGGCGCAGTTTTGGCGGCCCTCTCTATATCTGCAACCATTATTTTTACATAAAAAAAATTCTAACATAAGGGGAAATTAGCCAAAAATCTAAAACGGTCGGTCGGTCTGAGCCTCAGCTTTAGGTGTTCACAGTCAGAACATGCTAGAGCGCTGTGCATTGATGGGTATCGCGGTCAAGTGTTTATAGAATTGAGCGTTGAGGAAAGAAAGACTAACGTTAGAGAACTATGAAGAGGCAAAAGCCATCCGGCCATCCAGTATAAAAAGAGAAGAAAAGAAGAAGACGAGAAACGTGCCAAGGTGAAAGGTATGCAATTTTGTACAACTTCCAAGACCTGCCACACCAAGAGCTGATGAAGCAAGCAGAGGCACTTGTACACACCTTAAACCATGGAGGGCAATCTGATTTGGATGGGAAGGAGCTGGCTCAGGCGTTGGACAATTTGATGTGATTGATGACTTTGCAGCAAGGATGGCCAGAAGGATTGCACTGTAAATGGAAACCAGTAGGAGCTACAGGCTAACCTTGAAGTGTGATGATAGGGAGTGGAATGTAAATAGTTCTTTAGACAAAGTGAATTTGTAATTTTTATTTATTTGTTTGTTTATTTAGCATATTATATTTTGATTATATATGTGTAACATATTTTACAATACAGAATTTTCTTTTAAAGCAAATTTGCACATTATTTTATTGTTTGTTATTGTTATTATTATTATTATTGTGTGTTAGCTAAGTTGTTTATTTGTTTTAAGCTCTTGTTCTTGCTTGTAAAAAATAAAGGTGCAGTATTTTACTGTATAACTGTTACCCTTTCACTGCCACACGACGGAGGGTTAACCCTTTACTATCACACAACCGACGGTCGTGAAAGGGTTAACCTTCTGTGTATTGTCGCAGTGAAAAGGGTTAACCGGTTGGTAGCACGGCGATGTTTTGATGGGGGGGGGGGGGGCAGTGGTGAACCTCGCCTAGGGCGCCAAATGTGCTAGGTCCGCCCCTGTGTGTGAGTCTGTCGTATCTGTCCATCAACTCGAGTCTACGGGACAAGAGCAGTACAACGATTTCAGGAAGAGTGCTTGAATCAAATGACAGACTTCTGACAGCACCGATCAAGCGAAATAAGTTACTGTTGTTCCAGAAAACACAGAAGAAGACAGCAAATAAGCTGAGAATGCAGCACTTCAAACATCATGCAGAGCTCTATGGGAAAGCTTTTATTGTGCTAGACACATACATGCCAAGTAGAGATATTTCTGTTGACGAGGAGTTAGTTGCGCCAGGTGTAACAAGCATTTTCTCATTCCTGTCAAATAAGTTGTTAACAGATGGACACTTCCCAGATGACAAGCATGTCGCTCTTCTAGACAGGGTTGCCCTCTTAGTCCCGGACTATTCGATTTATCATTAGAGCTTTTAGCACAATATATAAGACAATCCCAATCCATAGAACCAATCGTAATCAAGGGCACACAACATAAAATGTGTTTATATGCGGACGACGTAATACTGTTCATGCAAAACCCCAACACCGCAATGCTTCATCTTCTCAAGTTGATTGATGACTTTGGCGATCTATCAGGATTTAAAATAAATTGGCCGAAGTCGGCTTTCCTTCCACTTAACACCCCTGCAAAAATATACTCCTTCCAGAAGAGATACCAATGGTTAAACACTTTAGATGTTTGGGAGTTGAAGTATTCCCTACCATAAGCCAAACGGTGAAGCACAATTACATAAAAATCCAAAATAAAATCAAATACGACTTTGACAGGTGGTCAAAACTTAAAAACTCAGTACAGGCACGGGTATCAATAGTTAAGATGGACGTCCTACCTAGAATCAACTTCATCAGCTCAATGCTACCGTTACCCCCTCCAGATGGTTTCTGGAAAAAATTACACTCTTCCGCATACAAATTTATTTGGAATAACAAACCACCACGTATAAAAAGATCCACCGCACAGAGAAACAAAGCCGACGGAGGTATGGCATTTCCAGATTGTTTCCAATATTTTAAGGCGTACACTTTAAGACCACTGACAACCTGGTTTGATCCCCAAGCATCAGTATCCTGGAGAAATTTAGAAGTAAATATAGTAGCACCACATAGACTGCAGGACATAGTATACACCAAATTATCAATTAAGCAATGCGAACTGAAATTTGGCCCCATTATTACTCATGCGATCCGGATATGGCGTGAAACACAAAAAAAAAATTCTAATCCACATAAATGGCATAATCATACTCCCTTATTCAATAACAATGCACTCCTGATTGGAAAAAACGACCTATAAGATTCCCTAGATGGGAAAAGCAGGGCATACACACATTAGGAGATGTTTTCAACAAACAGGGTTTTTGTAGTTATGAGGAAATACACAAAGAATTTAATCTCACCAGTTCCACATATTACTTTTACGCACAGTTATTGTTATGTTTGAAGGCTCACGGTGTCCCATTAAGGATACCAATTGTACACCACAGATACCACAAATTCTTCTATGAAAGAGAGACATCGAGAGGTTTTGTATCAGATTTTTATCATCAATTACTAACGTCCTCGTATAAAATCCTCCACCTAGACTCAGTCTGGAGGAGGGATATACCAGACCTGGAAATAGATTTTGATTGGCAAGAAGCCTGGGCAAATGTTCGACTTGCATCACGGAACCCGGACCGTCAACAAATCAATCTTAACTATATTCTTAGGACATACTTGACTCCTATAAGACTGAACAGAATGGGTCTTAAACAAGACTCCAGATGCTCCTTATGTACAAATGGGGACGAGGGTACATTTATGCACATATACTGGGACTGCCCACCAGTTAAGATATTCTGGAAAGAAGTGACCCAGCAATTATCAAATCTCTTAACTCTGAATATACCTGTACACCCCTCTGTATTACTGTTGAATGATGTTTTTGAGTGTGCAGTACCTATACAGCTAAAGAGATTGGTTTTATCTGGTATCACAGCGGCTAAAAAGCTGATAGCATCACGATGGTTTCAACCGGAAAAAATTTGCCGGAAGGTCTGGATTCTTACATATCTCGATGTGATTTATCTAGAAATATCTACAGCAAGAATTTTGGGTCTCAGTGAATCCAAAATTACAATGTGGTTAGAAGTGGTGGAGAGAATAAAAGCTAGCATATAATTGTACACTGTAAAAATAAATGTTTTTTCACAGGAAATTCACTGTATTATTTTACAGATTACCTTTGTTGTTCTACTTTAAGTGTAAATACCATACACATACAGTAAATGACCTTTTATCAAAATATTAACCATTAAATAAAGGTTGTAATCTGTAAATGTATTTGATTTTACTGTAATTTGACCAGAAGTATTTGGAAACCATTGATGCCAGACATTTACCGTTTTCTTGCAGCTTTTATTTCTTACAGTGTAGTGCCTGGTTAGGAGCGAATGATAATGGATGGATTATCCAAGGGGGGGCCAGGGGGGGGGGGGGGGGGGGGGGAGCGAGCGAGAGCATTATGTGTGTAGGGTATTAGATAGCAGGTATTAGGTGTATATCTTGTATAAGACATTTATTTAAATGGTGACTTCATTGGATGTGCAGCACTGTTAATTAATGCTTGTATATCTAATTTTATGTTGTCATGTTTGTTTATGTGTTTGTTTAAAAAATAATAAAGAAAATACAAAAAAAGAAAATCCTCTACTTAATTTTCATGGAATTGGATGTTGTTTGGTACTGTTACGGTCACTTCTAGTTCTGGTCAACATTGATGGGTATATGATTGGCTGTCAGTCTTGGTGAGGCTGGCTTTTGTTGATGGGAGGGTTGAAAAAGAGCTCACATGGCTCTTGACCAAGAGACTGACGTGGTGGAAAAGAGCGCCATGTTTGAAAGAAGACAGAGGTTAATGTTCTCCAGTGATATGTGTTTGAAAGAAGACAGAGGTTAAGGTTCTCCCTCTGTGATATGTGTTTGAAAGAAGACAGAGGTTAAGGTTCTCCCTCTGTGATACGTGTTTGAAAGAAGACAGAGGTTAAGGTTCTCCCTCTGTGATACGTGTTTGAAAGAAGACAGAGGTTAAGGTTCTCCCTCTGTGATACGTGTTTGAAAGAAGACAGAGGTTAAGGTTCTCCCGTGATACGTGTTTGAAAGAAGACAGAGGTTAAGGTTCTCCCTCTGTGATATGTGTTTGAAAGAAGACAGAGGTTAAGGTTCTCCAGTGATATGTGTTTGAAAGAAGACAGAGGTTAAGGTTCTCCCTCTGTGATACGTGTTTGAAAGAAGACAGAGGTTAAGGTTCTCCCTCAGTGATACGTGTTTGAAAGAAGACAGAGGTTAATGTTCTCCAGTGATATGTGTTTGAAAGAAGACAGAGGTTAAGGTTCTCCCTCTGTGATATGTGTTTGAAAGAAGACAGAGGTTAAGGTTCTCCCTCAGTGATACGTGTTTGAAAGAAGACAGATGTTAAGGTTCTCCAGTGATATGTGTTTGAAAGAAGACAGAGGTTAAGGTTCTCCCTCAGTGATACGTGTTTGAAAGAAGACAGAGGTTAATGTTCTCCAGTGATATGTGTTTGAAAGAAGACAGAGGTTAATGTTCTCCCTCTGTGACACGTGTTTGAAAGAAGACAGAGGTTAAGGTTCTCCCTCTGTGATACGTGTTTGAAAGAAGACAGAGGTTAAGGTTCTCCCTCTGTGACACGTGTTTGAAAGAAGACAGAGGTTAAGGTTCTCCCTCTGTGATACGTGTTTGAAAGAAGACAGAGGTTAAGGTTCTCCAGTGATACGTGTTTGAAAGAAGACAGAGGTTAAGGTTCTCCAGTGATACGTGTTTGAAAGAAGACAGAGGTTAATGTTCTCCCTCTGTGACACGTGTTTGAAAGAAGACAGAGGTTAAGGTTCTCCCTCTGTGATACGTGTTTGAAGGAAGACAGAGGTTAAGGTTCTCCAGTGATATGTGTTTGAAAAAAGACAGAGGTTAATGCCCCCCCCCCCCCCCCCCCCCAGTGCGTCGGTAATGTCTCGTTTATGTTATGTTAGTTCGTCGTTGTCTTTATAATAAATTGACCGCTTGAAGAAGCGACCACAAGAGGGCTGGTCTCCTACAGAGAGGTGGGGCAGAGGCGCTGGCCTGGCCCGCTGGACCAACTCACTATAGTACCGGAGCTACAGGTAAAGCCTGTTATCATTACTCAGTCTGACAAGCCAAGCTGATGTGTACCTACTCAAACAAAATGATCACAGGACAACTGGGTTCCGGTTGTCCCCTAGACTATAGACAGCGACCGTAATTATATATGTACAGGGCCGCGACAGTACATTTCAGTACCAAGTGTCAGTCCCCCCCCCCCCCCCCCCAGGTTTATTTGACCTTTGGAAGTGCACGTTCATTTCACAGAGGTTCTCTGGCTTAGAGTGTGACCATACCACCACGAGTGCATGTTCTCATCTCATAACAAAGACACACATCTGTGTATTTTAACAACTTGTTTTTAAGTTAAAGGGATAGTTCTGACTTCTACTTGCCAATGTTGTCGTCGATCTGTGGAGTACTTTCTCAGCACGATCCAAGCTGTTCCTCATACTAGCTCTGGCTAATAGTTGGCCTCGAACCAATGCAAAATGCAAATGGAGTCACGCTCCTGTCTCCACAAGCTGACTGATTTACTCCACGGTGCACACAAAGTAGATTTCAGCGAGCATCAGTCAGCTTGTACAGACAGGAACGTGACCCCCCCCCCGTTGACTTTGCATTGGTTTGTGCCGTGGCCAACTATCCGGAGCTAATATGAGGAACAGCGTGGATCGTGCTGAGAAAGTACTCTTACCAATCAACAACATCATTGATAAGTAAGAAATAGGACTTGGGTTTCAAAAATCCATTTGATGTACAGTAGGTAGCTACATGTTTGTTTCAGACAGCTTCCACGAGCCAATGGGCCCCGTTAAGTAACTTGGCTGAACTCACGATCTCATCAAATGTGCTCTTCTTTGATCTCTACTATTCACCATGACAACACGACAGAGTGGATACTATACTGATCCAGTCCGGGCCAACAGGAGGGAGGATGACAACTTGAACCCTTTAAGTTGTGTAATAATAATTAGGGCTGTCAGTTTATCGCGTTAATTAGATTAATTAATTACACAGCAAATTATCGCGTTATGAAAATTAACTCAAAATTAATTACAAAAAAAAAGATTTTATTTTTTTATATATATTTTTTTTATCTCATTCATTCCATAAGAACGTAGAATACACATTACAGACTTTTTTTTATATGGTCCATTTGCATGTTCTTGGTATCTGATTCTAGGGACATCTATGGATCTCAGGGAATGTATTCCCAGTGTCAGAAATACGGTG
The DNA here is from genome assembly GCF_963971535.1 of Notolepis coatsorum. NCBI lineage: Eukaryota > Metazoa > Chordata > Actinopteri > Aulopiformes > Paralepididae > Notolepis > Notolepis coatsorum. The sequence goes on along the minus strand of NW_028172921.1, from coordinate 45,371 downwards.
TCTGTTACTAGGCTTGAGTCAATTGTAATGAACCAAATGAGAATATCAATACAATTCTTTTTTTTTATCTTTGACTGTGAATAACACTATGCTCAAATTGACCAGACCTGAAAAATCTAAGCAAATTAATAGATGGAAGATGATTAAACAGAAGGTTTTGTAGATACAGTACTGAATTCTGCCATCCGGACACATGCAATTTGAAATATGATTATAGAATATAGAATATCAGGCATAAAATGGTTATGCGATTAAAATGCGATTAATTAGATTAATTAATTAATTACAAATCCTGTAATTAATTAGATTAATTTTTTTAATCGCCTGACAGCACTAGTAATAATAATTGCATCCAGAGTAGATTGTGCTTGGATTTCATGTCATTGTATAACCAATCTTGATCGATATACTCATGGCGTCTTTATACCATCTTTCATCTGGGTCATTAAGCCACGGTTGTGTGATTCAAGTCATTCAATCATCACTCGGGTATTCCAGGTCTACAAATAAGTCTCGATTTAATATAATATCTCAAACTATACATATTTCTTTCAGTGCTTTGATGTTGCAGGTGTACAGTATTAAACTGTAAACATGTTTATTTTAAACCAACGTGTAGGTCCGGTACATCTTTGCATCAGTGCTAGATCATCACTATAGGTTTTGGCTGTGTAACTGCAACTGATAAAGTAATCAATGATATTTCATCTGCCCTCGACTGTAAACAACACTGTGCCGCTACAGTATATTCATCGACTCAGCCTTTGACCCAGTAGATCAGCCCATCCTTGTAGACAGGCTTAGAAATGTTGGGGTCTCTGGTCGCTCCCTGGCCAGGGACGCGGGAAGGGGGGGGTGCGGGGGGTGCTGCAGCACCCCCTCTCAATTATTGCAAAAAAAACAAAAAAAACAAAACAAAAATTTTATGGCAGTATTTATATATTTGTATATACTGTAACTGTATAACTGTAACACTGTATATTATAAGTTTATCCTGCTCAAAGCACGTCACCATTTTAATATTGTTTAAGCAGGGGGTCTGGGGGTCCCCCACCAGGATTTTTTTTGTTACAAAGACTTAATTTCCTGCATTCTGGTGCATGCATTTTTTTAATTTGTACCCTTTAAATGCCAGTGTTTGTGATGGCATCACAACTTATTGTTAAAAAACAGGCTAGCATATGTATGATTAGCAACAACACAGATTTTTATGGATTTTCAGTTTTTTGTAATTGATAAATACAATATTTTATTCAACTTCAGCCGTGATCATAACACCACATATTCATTTTATAATTCTAACCCTTTAAATGCCAGTGTGTGTGATGGCATATATTTGCAATATATCAAATGCAAAGTACATTTTTCTGGGGGGGATTATTACAGGCTAGCATGTGTCAATGATTAGCAGTTTTTCGTAAGGATCCCGCCTCCACCAATCACATGCGGCTCCCTTTGTGTGTGTGTGAGAGCAAGAGAGAGAGAGAGAGAGATAGTTCTCCAACTTGTGTGAGTTGCAGTGATCTCCTGGTTGTTCCCCACCTAGGTTATCTAACTATTGCGCTGGTGCAAATAGAAACACTGGCCTGGCCTGCTTCTAAGTTCAGTGGCCTGACCGCACATTTAAATTTTTTTTTTATCTGGCGACCCCCCAGCACCCCCTGCCGTTTTATAGTTCCCGCGTGCCTGTCCCTGGCGTGGTTTTCTAACTACCTCTCCGATGGGGTGCAAAGTGTTCATTCAGATCAACTCCTGTCACAGCCCCTCCTTGTCACTTGTCGCTTTCACATATAGTTTTGGTGGACTCGGTGCGGTTCTGGTGGTGATGAAGTTGCAACATTGTTGCATTCTTCATTTGGTTCGCCTGCGTTCACATAGCAATTGTCAGGCGCACCGAACTTTCTGAACAATGTCACGCGGTCGAAAAGGGCACTCGTCTATTGGACACAATGGAGAGTGAAGATCCCTCCCTTTCAGGAAGTGAAATGCGCGTCAACACAAACTGCGTGAAACGTGATAGTAGCAGAGACGTGGCATTGATCCATCGTTCGATTATAATTCCCATTACCGCCATCCTCTCGCTAAACAACTTGTACACCTCGTTGTTTTTGTGAGTGCCCACATTCCCCACAAGCAGCTGTTTTATTTGGTCTTCTGCCCCCCAAGTCTGTCCACGAGACATGTTTACACAGTGTGCTTGTTTTGCAGTGAATGCGCGCGGCGGTAATATTAATAATAATAACAGCTGTGTTTTTTTTTCCTTCTACCCCAAGATGCACAGTATAGTTTCTCTTTCTTTTTTTTATCCACTTTTTCTCCCATTTTCTATTTTTCTCCCATCCCAATTTCGTATCGTCCAATTCAACCCTCCCCTGTCTGGAACGCTGTTTCATGCCTCCCACAAGCCGGCTGTAATGTGGACGAAGCCATACATTGCACGAGTCCCCTCCGGTACTCGAGGTAGCAGCCGTCGCATCTTTTCACCTGCACAGCGCCATCTTTCAGCGTCAGGGGTCTGCACTTTGGAGGGACGCCACCCCTGTCGCTTCCTGATTCTACTGCGCAGGCGCACCAACCGACCTGTAGGAGTCGCTGTCCACAATGTCCACTCCCCACCCATCAGTTTCCCACCCCTTAATACTGCCAAATATATTAGTACGAACGACCAGCCAAACTGAAAGCAATGTGGAGAGCTGGGCTCGAACCCAATTGCCAACCAATTGTAAACCAATTCTCTACCGCAATGTAAGCAGTCTGTTTAATAAATAATTGCCAAGTCTTCCAAACCAGCCTCTGCGGTAACTGGCACGATCGTGAAGTTGTCCCTGAAAAAGTTAACTCAAGAGCAAGAGCGGCCGCCAGGTAATCGGAAGGTTCCCGGTTCGATTCCAACTCCTCCCGGCAGCGCGTCAAAGTGTCCTCGAGCAAGACACTTAAAGGAACACGCCAACTTTTTGGGAACCTACTTCCAGTGAATGACGCTAAGCTAGGCTAACTGTGTGGGTCTTCCTACTCCTACTGCATGCACAGAAGAAGAGGGGAGGACGCGACCCTCTTTGCGCCGCCCCTGTGCCTCAAATAGATCCGCTATCAGCTCTATCTTTAATCTTTCAAAATGTTCAGTTGCTATCGCTATCAGCTCTATCTTTAATCTTTCAAAATGTTCAGTTGCTATCGCTATCAGCTCTATCTTTAATTTTTCTAAATGTTCAGTTGTTATTGCATGCACTCATCTGTGTTTCACTACACACATGAGTGCATGCTTACCAACTGTCAGTCTGCAACACTACTATCACCGACATCTAAGAAGGGAGATCCCCCCTTGAATGGCCCTTCTAAGGTTTCTCTCCTCCACACTGCCTGTGGTGGATTTCTTCCTATTGTTAGGTTTTAGTGAGTTTTTCCTTACCTTCGCGTGGGGTATGTCTGGGAGTGTTTGCATTCATTCATTTATTTTGCATTTATTTTAAATTGGTTGGACCTTATGGTGTTCTTGTTTTGTTCTTGACTTATTGTTATGTTTCTTCTTGACTTGTTTAAAGAAGAAGTGTCCGGCCCATGCAGGCATTAACGTGTGTTGTCGGGCCTTACAAATACATTTGATTTGATTTGATTTGATTTGGTGTGGCAGGTCTTGGAAGTTGTACAAAATTGCATACCTTTCACCTTGGTATGTTTCTCGTCTTCTTCTTTTCTTCTCTTTTTATACTGGATGGCTGGATGGCTTTTGCCTCTTCATAGTTCTCTAACGTTAGTCTTTCTTTCCTCAACGCTCAATTCTATAAACACTTGACCGATACCCATCAATGCACAGCGCTCTAGCATGTTCTGACTGTGAACACCTAAAGCTGAGGCTCAGACCGACCGACCATTTTAGATTTTTAGGCAACCGCCTATATCGCCTGTAGGAAGCTCCGCCCTCGCATATACATTTTAAATGACTGAGTGTCCAGGCACCCCACTATCAGAAAAGTGTGTGGTTTTCTGGTCAGCAGGAGATGTGCATCCCTGGAACCTTTTTTTCAGTGGCATTGTTCGTCAAATAGTGTTGAACTTGAGTGTTACACCCTGAGTGCATAGTAAAATAGACATATTAGCATGGTAGGTAGTAGTATACGGATAGTAACATAGAACATAGTAGTAAGGTACTAGTAAAAGACAGTTATTTATATATATATTATATTGTAGAAATGATCGGAATAGAGAAACGCACAATTTCTATCAGTTTACAACACAAAGCCGCGTGTCATTTATTTCGCAGTAGCACAAGTGACAGCTGTCAGAACTATGCCGTGCTAGCTTCTGACAGCTCGTAGTAATCAAACATTTATCAATGAAACCCCACACAGGGCGTCTCCTCTCAGCCCAACCCAAAACCAACCTCCTTAAAGTGACAGTGCCCCATCAACACATCAAAACAATACCATGGGGAATTATGTCTCTATAGAACCCACTACAATATAAATATTATATTTATTAAGGTTATTTATTTATTTGCATTTCAGATATGGATTGAAGAGGTGTGTTTCTATATGGGTGACATGTCCCCATACACAGGGCATACGAGGGCATTCACATGCAGTCACCAGCTCTCCACCCAATCCAATTCCTATATGGGAGATTTCCCACGACCTGTTAAGACGGCACTCTCTTACGTTAAGACAGCACTCTCTAACGCCACCATCGCCAAAACACCAAAAGAGCATCAAATCACTGACCTCTAGGACCATCATTCAGGTCATAGTACCAGTTAGATTAGATTACATTGAAATGTATTGTCATCATACAGCATAAGTACATTACAATGAAAATAAGTGGGGCATCCAACCCCAGTGCAAATGTAACAGTAAAGTGCAATAGTAATATTAATATAGTGATTATGCTGGGTATAAGATATATACATTTGTTCTACTGAGTATAATGCTAATCACATGTATGAGTTGTAATATATTTAAATGTTTCAAAAATGTTCTTATGTACCCCAGTTGCTATTGCATGCACATATTTGTGTTTTATTACACGTATATGTACATACATACCAACTATTTGCCTGTTTTATTCTCCACCCATCCATAGCAACACTATTATCACCGACCCCCCTTGAACGGCCCTTCTATGGTTTATCTCCTCCACATCGCCTGTGGTGCTTTTTTCCTATTGCTATAGGTTTTTCCTTACCTTCGCTGGGGTATGTCTGGGAGTGTTGCATTTATTACTTTACACTTATTTTGGATTTCATGGTGGGTTTTTTGTTCTTGATTTATTGGGATGTTTCTTCTTGAATAGTTTAAAGAAGACTTGTCCGGCCCATGGGGACATTAACTTGTGATTTCGGGCTTTACAAATCAATTTGATTCGATTTAATATGCATTTATATGTCCAGTGATACAGGTATAAAGACACTATGCTCAGGCACTCTACTACTGGCCCCTGAGCAGCTAACTCTGGAGCGGTTAAAGCTGAGGTGCCTTGCTCAAGGGCACAGCGAGCAGGCACATGCACACATAGAGCCCGACGGGTACACAAACTAAAAACAGATATTGTCTGAATTACTAGAAGAAAGAAATGCACCACCTTTGGCTGATAGTAATTTATTAATTTCTTAGGATTTCTTTTGGTCTAATAAATGTGTAAGGTTCTTAGATGGATCTCCTGCCTCCTCCTCCTCCTCCTCCTCCTCCTCCTCTTCCTCCTCCTCCTCATCCTCCTCCTCCTGCTCCTCCTCTTCCTCCTCCTCCTCATCCTCCTCCTCCTCCACGGGGAGCAGCGTACTGGCTCATGTTAGGCAGGCCATGCATTATGCAGCAGCTTAGGCCTCCTCCTAATCCTCCTCCTGCTGCTGCTTCTCCTCCTCCTAATCCTCCTCCTCCTCCTCCTGCTCCTCCTCCTCCTCCTGCTCCTCCTGCTCCTCCTCCTGCTCCTGCTCCTCCTCCTCCTCCTGCTCCTGCTCCTGCTCCTCCTCCTCCTCCTCCTCCTCCTCCTCCTGCTCCTCCTCCTCCTGCTCCTCCTCCTGCTCCTGCTCCTGCTCCTCCTCCTCCTCCTCCTCCTCCTCCTCCTCCTGCTCCTCCTCCTGCTCCTAATCCTCATCCTCCTCCTAATCCTCCTCCTCCTCCTCCTGCTCCTAATCCTCCTCCTCCTCCTCCTGCTCCTGCTCCTCCTCCTCCTGCTCCTCCTCCTCATCCTCCTCCTCCTCCTCCTGCTCCTAATCCTCCTCCTGCTCCTCCTCCTCCTCCTGCTCCTCCTCCTCCTCCTCCTCCTGCTCCTCCTCCTCCTCCTCCTCCTCATCCTCCTCCTCCTAATCCTCCTCCTCCTCCTGCTCTTCCTCCTCTTCCTCCTCCTCCTCCTCCTCATCCTCCTCCTCCTCCATGGGGAGCAGCGTACTGGCTCATGTAAAATGGCAGGCCATGTATTATGCAGCAGCTTAGGCCACTGCGCTGGATCTTCATGTCCTCGGCTACAGTCCACTTGTCGCTGCTCTGGTCGTAGCGCTCCATGTTGGAGAGGCTTCTGAAGCCATCAGTGTCGCCTCCGACCACGAAAAGCAGGTCGTCCAGAACCGCGATGCCAAAGTCGATGCGGGGGGTGAGCATGTCGGGCAGGGCGCTCCAGGAGTCAGTCAAGGGGCTGTAGGCCTCCGCGCTACGCAGGACTCTACCGTCCCACCCTCCCGCCTGAGGACAGGACACATGAGAGGAATGATTTAGTGTGTGGCTCAGGCAGGCAGACACTGTATTAATCCATTTAGGGAAATGAGGGCATCACAGCAGCATTGCAAGTCAAATGATACATATCTATAGAAATATCTAGTATAAAGCATTTGTCTCCGTGTGCACCTACCGCATAGACGTGTTCTCCATATGCAGCGACTCCCAGTCCCCAACGCCTGCTGCTCATGGGGGCGATCAGAGTCCACTGGTCGGTGTCTGGGCTGTAGCACTCAGCTGTGAGCAGACGCTCTGTCCAGTTGAAGCCACCACAGATGTAAACCTGTAATAAGAAAGAATATTCTAATTTAGTTTATATATTCCATTTGATTTCATTCTACTTTAATTGTCTGTTAATGTTGATGCACCAAAGGACCCAGACACATCTTTTGTATGTGCAAGCTTACTTATATAAATAAATAAAGACATTTATGATTTCTGATCTAACGTTCCTTGTGTTCATCTAGCACCCTGTGTCCCTCAGTACCACCCACCTTGCCCTGGAGGGCTGCTGCCCCGGCGTCGCTCCTGCGCTCCAGCATGGGTGAGATCACTGTCCACTGGTCGGTTTCAGGCTTGTAGCGCTCGGCGGTGTTCAGTACCACGCGTCCGTCTTGCCCTCCCATGGCGTAGATACAGCCGTCCAACACCACCACGCTGAGCCCACTGAGGCGTGAGTGCATGGGAGCCGCCTGCAGCCAGCTGCGAGTGACAGGGTTGAACCTGCGCACACTGCTGAGACGCTCTACGCCGTCCCGGCCGCCGACGCAGTAGACCAGACCGTGGAGATAAGCGGTGGCGTGGTGGAAGACCCGGGAACTCTCCCCCTCAACGCTCACGTCCATCCATCCACCGGCTCGGATATCGTAAGCCTCCATGGTCAGGATGCCGCCACCACATCTTCCGATGGCCAATAGGACCTCCTGGGGCCGGCGTGGGCGGGTCAGGGGGTTTGGGAGCCTGTCGGAGCCAGGGGGGTTCAGGACGCTGAGGATGAGGGCCTTGCAGTCGTGGCTGTCCCTCACCACAGGGTTGTTCTGGACGTTGTTCAACAAGTAGTCAGGCCTCATCAAGCCCATGCGAACCTGGGAAGAGACAAGCAGACAGCGGGTACAACTTAGACATCGGTTGTAGACGGTTTCTGTTGCTAGGGAACAGTTTGGATCCAAATGTTTGAGAACCACTGTACTAGGGAACCTAGTGTTGTTATTTTTTTGAATTTTTTATAAATGTTTTTCTTTTCTTTTCATACATAAAACAGAACATAACAGTACAATAATAATAATAATAATAATAATAATAATAATAATAATAATAATAATAATAATAATAATAATAATAATAATAATAATAATAATAATAATAATAATAATAACAATGACAACAGGGACGACAACAATAATAACAGTAACATGAATCATAATGACCTTGACAAGAGACAGACAAACAAGAAAAAGTAAAATAATAAAAATTAAAAATAAATGTGGCTCAGGCACTAGCAACCATGTTTGTGTATCCGTAATACAATTAGTTACCTTGGGCAGCAGCAAAGGGATGTGTGTTTTACGCTCCTCACGGGAGTGGTCGATCCAACGGAGGACGGCCTCGAACACCGTCTCCTCGCTCTTCACGTTCAGGTCATCCCTCTCGATGATGTCCACCAGTTGCTGCGGGGACAGCTCCACAAACTCCTGTGAGACGTGCAACATCTCCTCAAAGTGGCACACGATGCAGAGATGGGCCTTGCGCCTCAGGTCAGGGCAGCAGTAGATGTCCGTGAACCTCCAGATGCCAACACAGTTTTCCAGAGACAGCTGGCCCTCTAGGAAGTCAGAGCACGCTCGTACTATGCCAGTGACGAGAAGCTGGTCTGCAGCCACCAGAAGCTCTTCCACGTTCTCTGCTGTCACCAGCACAAAGCGTGTGTAGGAGTACTCTATGATGAGCTGCATCATACCCGGGGACACCCCAGGGATAGTGTAGACGAGTTGCTCTGAGTCGCTCCAGCGAGTGAAGAGGGCTCTGTGGGACGCAGAGTATAGAGATATCTGATGAGTAAACAGTAAGCAACATTCTGTCCTGTGTAGTAATTAAGGCTGACCCCTATTAGTCGAATAGTCGACTAATCGGTCGAAAGGAGCCGTAGTCGACTGCCAACCTCTTAGAAGCGTGGCTAACGCTAATGGCACGCATACCAGAGGCCAACTGCCTAAGAAAACAGGCACAGAGGCACTGAAAGAGGATTTCACCCATCTAATGAACAGACTAGACTAGACAGATATCAAGATGTATCCATCTGTTTACAGTAGAAGTGCAGTATAGTATCTTTTTACAGTAGAAGTGCAGTATAGTATCTGTTTACAGTAGAAGTACAGTATAGTATCTGTTTACAGTAGAAGTACAGTATATGTGTACAGTAGAAGTACAGTATAGTATATTTTTACATTCGAAGTACAGTATAGTATCTGTTTACAGTAGAAGTACAGTATAGTATCTGTTTACAGTAGACGTACAGTATAGTATATGTGTACAGTAGAAGTACAGTATATTCTCTTTTTACAGTAGAACTACAGTATAGTATATTTTACAGTAGACATACAGTATATTATCTGTTTACAGTAGAAGTACAGTACAGTATCTGTTTACAGTAGAAGTACAGTATCTGTTTACAGTAGAAGTACAGTATAATATCTGTTTACAGTAGAAGTACAGTATAGTATCTGTTTACAGTAGAAGTACAGTATAGTATCTTTTTTACAGTAGAAGTACAGTATAGTATATTTTTACAGTAGACATACAGTATAGTATCTGTTTACAGTAGAAGTATAGTATCTGTTTACAGTAAAAGTACAGTATGGTATCTGTTTACTAACCAAGCTAACCTGAACCAAGCTAACCTGAACCAAGCTAAACTTACCTGAAATAGTCACTGCAGTCACACAGGAGGGCCTTGTGGGCATTCAACTCAGTGCTGTTGACTTTAATAACCACATCACAGAGCCTTCCCTCCAGACGCAGCTCATTAAGGATTGTACAGGACATTGTTTCCTTTTCCATGTGGGGATTTTAAATTGTATCTACAAAATATATTCAAGCTTACAGACAACTAGCCGGAAACAACAAGTGAGACCTTCACTTGTCTTCTGAGATCTGTTATCTTCTGAGAGAATTGTTGAATATATACTGTACCAAATGTTCTAGAATGTTTGATTATGACATCATACTGTGACATCACAAATGTTCTAGAATGTGCTATTATGACATCATACTGTGACATCACAAATGTTCTAGAATGTTTGATTATGACATCATACTGTGACATCACAAATGTTCTAGAATGATTGATTATGACATCATACTGTGACATCACAAATGTTCTAGAATGTTTGATTATGACATCATACTGTGACATCACAAATGTTCTAGAGTGTTTGGGTATGACATCATACTGTGACATCACAAATGTTCTAGAATGTTCTATTATGACATCATACTGTGACATCACAAATGTTCTAGAATGTGCTATTATGACATCATACTGTGACATCACAAATGTTCTAGAATGTTCTATTATGACATCATACTGTGAGCTTAGACGTTCAAAACACGTCTAGAATAGACGTCTACCAAACTTTCACTTTTCACCCCATTCTAGACCGAATTTAGCCTAGACATCTATGGGCCATTTAGACGTCTTTTAAATGTCTATTCAATGTAAAATTGCTCAGAGGGTAGATAGATAGATAGACAGACAGACAGACAGACAGACAGACAGACAGACAGACAGACAGACAGACAGACAGACAGACAGACAGACAGACTGACACAACAGACAGATCGATCCCCAGATGCAGTAGTTATGCTGCTACAATCTAGTTTCAACAGCATCCAATAGGCCTTATGCTGAACACCTTCAAGACCAAGGTCATGTGGTTCGGTAAAAAGGGTTCTATGCCCATTTCACCTCTCCATATAAAACCCCTCAATGGTATCGAAACGGTACATAGAATAAAAGTTTTGCAATACAAAGTGGGTTAAAGGCTCTGGATCATAAATCACTCAAGCAAATTGAATGTGCATAATGCTTCATGTTTTGATTTGTGATTACTGTCTGTGGTGGTTTCAGTGATGATTAAGCTGTGAACGAAGAGGCCTATCGGGATGTGAAATCCTAGTGTGAAAAACTGTGCCTTGCCTTGACTTTGTCTGTTTTGCTGCTGTCTATTTTATTGTAAATTTTATTATGCCAATTTTGTATACCTGTCTTTTTTGCTGCTGTGAAGCACTTTGAGCCGCAATTCTTGTGTGAAAGGTGCTATAAAAATAAAGTTTATTATTATTATTATTATTATTATTATTATTATTATTATTATTATTATTATTATTATTATTATTATTATTATTATTATTATTATTATTATTATTATTATTATTATTATTATTATTATTATTATTATTATTATTATTATTATTATTATTATTATTATTATTATTATTATTATTTTAATGGAATGATCCTAGAGCAGAACTCTGAATATAAAGACCTGGGTATATGGCTGGACAACACTCATCATATTAACAAGTTGCAAGTGAAGGTCAAATAAAAAATAAAAATCTGTACAGGATGTGCTCTTCTTTCACTGTTTCTGCTAGATTCACTCTAGTACTCTAAAGATCTGCTTGCAAAACTACTCTGCAGAAGCTTGATGTTCTCTATCACTTTACCATCCGTTTAGCTAGATTCCTTATATTCCTCTATATAAACTGGCCACCCTCACACACCTGTCATGAAATACACTGGTTTATGATAATCTATAAAAGTCTCCTTGGTCTGTCACCCCCCTCCCTACCTGTGTAGTTTGTTGAAATGTGCACCTGCTGTCTACAACACTCGTTATACAAAATATCATCCTGCTGAAAATCCCCAAAACACACAACAGTAATTGGTCAATCATCATTTCAGACTGCCGTTTCCACAGACTGGAACCATTTACGAAAAAGCTTAAAACTGCACAATAATTTCATCTCCAAATCAGCTTTCGAGGATACTATCGTGGACATTTATACCGACACCTGCAACTGCTCCTGAACTGGCACCTGTATCCTCCTGCCTGCCTGCTGTGGCTGTTTTGTTTTGCTCTAGTTTGTCTTACCATGTACCATCTTCTAACTTGTTTTAATATTGTTCTGTTTTAACTTTGTATTTATTTTACCCCCTGCCCCCCTATCCCTCAACAGGCTGTGCCTTTTGCCAGGTCGCCATTGTAAAAAACAATTTGTTCTTAACTCATTGACCGCCACGCCCATAATATGACCAAATTAGGGCTAGCACGCCACCGCTTTAATCAATGGGAGGACGGGGAAATTTGCGAGTGCTTGAAATATATCTTAAATTATGGCTATGGGTCTAATACACCTGTCGCTTATCAATGACTTGCTTGCAGTCGACATGTACGAAACGGATTGTTTTTTCATCAGTTCATTTCCGTTGTATACCGTTTTGAATATGAGTATAGTTTTGGAGATTTCTAGTAATTCCAGAGAAAGACGCGATAATAGCCCTTTAGTGGAATACACAAAACACGTAATTTTTTGGCTGATTTATGAATAGTTTTCAAATAAATGCTAGATTATCGATAGTATATGTGTCCTTATGCACGATACAAAAACGGGCTGAAAAATTGCTTATCCGTGCCTTGCTCAGCGCCAGATGTTCTGCAAAAAGATTAATCCAATTCCTGATCGCCATTCCAAATATTGATCGCGTCCATTGATCCAACGTTATAGTCCAAAACACATAATCCACGCTGCTCCCGGTCCCCCCAGTCAACGTGGTGACAACGATACTGCATGCCCGAGAAGCAAAACCCGGACCGGACTTTTTTTCTTGATGCACATCCCCAGCCAATCCAATCCAATGATGTGCAATACCATCCGGGAGACGATAGGCGGCGGTATTTGCCCTTTTGCGAGCTCAGACCCAATTCCCAACGATAACATCAGGTTGGATGGATGAAAATGAATGGATATCGCTAATAAAAGAAATAACGATTAAAACCCGACTATACTCGCGATTGGCGCTCAAGCGTCTGCGAGTTAACCCGACTATACTCGTGACTGGCGTTGAATGAGTTAATGACTTACCTGGTTAAATAAAGGTTACATTTGAAAAAAAATCACCAGTGCTAGATCATACATTATTAAAATTTATATTTTCTGAGCACAAGCAGGTACTGTACACATATCCATGCTAGATCATACAGTATTAACATGAATATTTTCTGAGAACAAGCAGGTACAGAACGCCTATCAGTGCTAGATCATACATTATTAAAATGTATATTTTCTGAGCACAAGCAGGTACTGTACACATATCCATGCTAGATCATACAGTATTAACATGAATATTTTCTGAGAACAAGCAGGTACAGAACGCCTATCAGTGCTAGATCATACATTATTAAAATGTATATTTTCTGAGCACAAGCAGGTACTGTACACATATCCATGCTAGATCATACAGTATTAACATGAATATTTTCTGAGAACAAGCAGGTACAGAACGCCTATCAGTGCTAGATCATACATTATTAAAATGTATATTTTCTGAGCACAAGCAGGTACTGTACACATATCAATGCTAGATCATACAGTATTAAAAATGTATATTCTATGAGAATAAGCAGGTACTGTACAAGCAGGGTAGTGATGTTGGGAAAATATTTGAGAGGCTCACTGCAGCCACTACATCTGACAACATTTAAGCCCGACGCTGGAGGGCCCTCCTTGGCTCCTCTCTCCTCCTGGCTCCTCTCTCCTCCTGGCTCCTCTCTCCTCCTGGCCCCTCTCTCCTCCTGGCTCCTCTCTCCTCCTGGCCCCTCTCTCCTCCTGGCCCCTCTCTCCTCCTGGCTCCTCTCTCCTCCTCTCTCCTCCTGGCTCCTCTCTCCTCCTGGCCCCTCTCTCCTCCTCTCTCCTCTCTCCTCCTGGCTCCTCTCTCCTCCTGGCTCCTCTCTCCTCCTCTCTCCTCCTGGCTCCTCTCTCCTCCTTGGCTCCTCTCTCCTCCTGGCTCCTCTCTCCTCCTGGCCCCTCTCTCCTCCTCTCTCCTCTCTCCTCCTCTCTCCTCTCTCCTCCTGGCTCCTCTCTCCTCCTGGCTCCTCTCTCCTCCTGGCCCCTCTCTCCTCCTCTCTCCTCTCTCCTCCTGGCTCCTCTCTCCTCCTGGCTCCTCTCTCCTCCTGGCCCCTCTCTCCTCCTCTCTCCTCTCTCCTCCTGGCTCCTCTCTCCTCCTGGCTCCTCTCTCCTCCTCTCTCCTCTCTCCTCCTGGCTCCTCTCTCCTCCTGGCTCCTCTCTCCTCCTGGCTCCTCTCTCCTCCTGGCTCCTCTCTCCTCCTGGCTCCTCTCTCCTCCTGGCTCCTCTCTCCTCCTGGCCCCTCTCTCCTCCTGGCTCCTCTCTCCTCCTGGCTCCTCTCTCCTCCTGGCTCCTCTCTCCTCCTGGCTCCTCTCTCCTCCTGGCTCCTCTCTCCTCCTGGCCCCTCTCTCCTCCTGGCTCCTCTCTCCTCCTGGCTCCTCTCTCCTCCTGGCCCCTCTCTCCTCCTGGCTCCTCTCTCCTCCTGGCTCCTCTCTCCTCCTGGCTCCTCTCTCCTCCTGGCCCCTCTCTCCTCCTGGCTCCTCTCTCCTCCTGGCTCCTCTCTCCTCCTGGCCCCTCTCTCCTCCTGGCTCCTCTCTCCTCCTGGCCCCTCTCTCCTCCTGGCTCCTCTCTCCTCCTGGCCCCTCTCTCCTCCTGGCCCCTCTCTCCTCCTGGCTCCTCTCTCCTCCTGGCTCCTCTCTCCTCCTGGCTCCTCTCTCCTCCTGGCTCCTCCTGGCTCCTCTCTCCTCCTGGCTCCTCTCTCCTCCTGGCTCCTCTCTCCTCCTGGCTCCTCTCTCCTCCTGGCCCCTCTCTCCTCCTGGCCCCTCTCTCCTCCTGGCTCCTCTCTCCTCCTGGCTCCTCTCTCCTCCTGGCTCTTCTCTCCTCCTGGCTCCTCTCTCCTCCTCTCTCCTCTCTCCTCCTGGCTCCTCTCTCCTCCTGGCCCCTCTCTCCTCCTGGCTCCTCTCTCCTCCTGGCTCCTCTCTCCTCCTGGCTCCTCTCTCCTCCTGGCTCCTCTCTCCTCCTGGCTCCTCTCTCCTCCTGGCTCCTCTCTCCTCCTGGCCCCTCTCTCCTCCTGGCTGCTCTCTCCTCCTGGCTCCTCTCTCCTCCTGGCTCCTCTCTCCTCCTGGCTCCTCTCTCCTCCTGGCCCCTCTCTCCTCCTGGCTCCTCTCTCCTCCTGGCCCCTCTCTCCTCCTGGCTCCTCTCTCCTCCTGGCTCCTCTCTCCTCCTGGCTCCTCTCTCCTCCTGGCTCCTCTCTCCTCCTGGCCCCTCTCTCCTCCTGGCTCCTCTCTCCTCCTCTCTCCTCTCTCCTCCTGGCTCCTCTCTCCTCCTCTCTCCTCTCTCCTCCTCTCTCCTCCTGGCCCCTCTCTCCTCCTCTCTCCTCTCTCCTCCTCTCTCCTCCTGGCTCCTCTCTCCTCGTGGCTCCTCTCTCCTCCTGGCTCCTCTCTCCTCCTGGCTCCTCTCTCCTCCTGGCCCCTCTCTCCTCCTGGCTCCTCTCTCCTCCTGGCCCCTCTCTCCTCCTGGCCCCTCTCTCCTCCTCTCTCCTCTCTCCTCCTGGCCCCTCTCTCCTCCTCTCTCCTCTCTCCTCCTGGCTCCTCTCTCCTCCTGGCCCCTCTCTCCTCCTGGCTCCTCTCTCCTCCTGGCTCCTCTCTCCTCCTGGCTCCTCTCTCCTCCTGGCTCCTCTCTCCTCCTGGCTCCTCTCTCCTCCTGGCTCCTCTCTCCTCCTGGCTCCTCTCTCCTCCTGGCTCCTCTCTCCTCCTGGCTCCTCTCTCCTCCTGGCTCCTGGCTCCTCTCTCCTCCTGGCTCCTCTCTCCTCCTGGCTCCTCCTGGCTCCTCTCTCCTCCTGGCTCCTCTCTCCTCCTGGCTCATCTCTCCTCCTGGCCCCTCTCTCCTCCTGGCCCCTCTCTCCTCCTGGCTCCTCTCTCCTCCTGGCTCCTCTCTCCTCCTGGCTCCTCTCTCCTCCTGGCCCCTCTCTCCTCCTGGCCCCTCTCTCCTCCTGGCTCCTCTCTCCTCCTGGCTCCTCTCTCCTCCTGGCTCCTCTCTCCTCCTGGCTCCTCTCTCCTCCTCTCTCCTCTCTCCTCCTGGCTCCTCTCTCCTCCTGGCCCCTCTCTCCTCCTGGCTCCTCTCTCCTCCTGGCTCCTCTCTCCTCCTGGCTCCTCTCTCCTCCTGGCTCCTCTCTCCTCCTGGCTCCTCTCTCCTCCTGGCTCCTCTCTCCTCCTGGCCCCTCTCTCCTCCTGGCTCCTCTCTCCTCCTGGCTCCTCTCTCCTCCTGGCTCCTCTCTCCTCCTGGCTCCTCTCTCCTCCAGGCCCCTCTCCCAGGCAGAGCACGTCAACAAATGATCAAAACAAACTATTTTCACGATTTTCGTTTGGAGAATACAATTGAGAAATAGATCAGATGTTTAATACACTTAATTTTTTTTTGCAATTTGAACTTGGCAAAAGGAAAAACCATCAGCATTCGAGCAGAGATTTAATTTGGTTTTATTCATAAATAAAAAAAAAACGCCAAATGGCATTTGATGTTTCATGTGGTTTTGTTAAGAGAGAAGATGAAAAACATTTAAATGTGTTTTCCGCTTTGGTTGATGTGAATCGAGCACAGATTGGACCCTCCACGTACGGACCCCTGAGTAAATATCTCTCCACTTAACAGACTACATGCAGAAAACACTGATCATATAGCCTTCGGTTCTGTACAAGACTCAGAGGAGCACAACCATCATAGACCAACATCAACATTTGTCTGAATTATAATTTCAATGGACCTGCTTCTTCCACTGGCAAACATTTCTTAACCCCTCCTGTTATCCTCAAATTGACTTTACACTCTTTATCCTTGGGGTAAATTTGACCCCAGCAGCGTACGATACCAGATATAATATGGAATGTCCTTAGAGACATGGTGGCTGGAAATATTGCCCTTCCAGCGTCAGCATTCCAAAGGCTTGCTGTTGATCCTCCTTTTAATTTGTACACTCCTGCTAAAATGAGAAACCCCAATGTAAGCTTGCAAGCGAGTCCCAACTAACTCCTTCCAACTGTCCCCATACACACGCCTCTAAATTCATCACGTCAAGTATATCCTTCTCAACTAATGGTGTGGAACCATTTTTATGATCTTAGCAGCGTTAAGCCTATACCCCGCCGTTGTTCAAGTGGGGAGCGGGACCATAATATATCTTTCCATTTTGGAAAGTAATGTGTCTGCTTGCGGTTGAGAGACAACAGGAGCATCTGCACTAAGGGTCTCATTCTCATCCGAGGAGAACGCCTCATAATCAGGATCTCACACACATTCTCTTCGACGTCACTTTCAACCGTCAAAGAGCTGCCACAAAACTTCACTGGCAAAAAAAACTTTTCTTCAAGGTCATTTTCAATTTAGAGACAACAGGAAGTGAAACCACACAGAGCGCCAAGAGAAACGGTTTAGACGGCTGCTGTGCAAGCGTTTTTGTTTGCTCCTCCCGCTCCATGTTGTGTAATGTACCAATGTACCAATGTACCAATGTCCTTGCGGGAATCATATGTCCCCATGTTGCTGGAAATGTTCTCGCTGTGTGGGTATTATGCCCCCTCCCCCCCCTGTGTCTCAGGAACCATACTGTATGGCCCTGCCCCCATGTTGCGGGAAATATCAGAGTTCTCGCAAAGTGGGTTATATGCACATCCCCCCCCTCCTCATTTCACAGGAGATATTAGAGTTTTAGGTTAGTCTCCCCTCCCCATGTGAACTATGAACACTGCAGGTATTTAAGCATTACATCACGCACAGGAGTGGGTTGTGAAAATTAGACCATGCCTAGGGGTGGTCGTTAGGTGGTCGTTAGGTGGTCGTTAGACCCCCCTAGGCATGGTCTAATTTTCACAACCCACGACTACAAGTGGTGTAATGCTTTTATACAACTGGCATATTCATCCAACCTTATTGCTATACAATAAACACACATTAATTGAAGATTTATTGGAAAAAACCATCCGCCAGAAAAAGTAGTTCCCAAAAAAGAAAAAAAAGAGAAGTTGCCTCCATGTGGAAGCAGCTCGGAAGTGCATCCAACTGTTCTCAGTAAGACATCCAGCAAACTAACACATCCAACTGTCTCTCAACTAAGACATCCAACAAACTAACACATCCAACTGTCTCTCAACTAAGACATCCAACAAACTAACACATCCAACTGTCTCTCAACTAAGACATCCAACAAACTAACACATCCAACTGTCTATCAACTAGGCATCCAACTTTTCTTTAGTTTTTAACCTACTTTCGATAGAACTTCATTCTTAGATGCTTCTATAGAAAGTAGGTAAAACAAATTAAAAAAAGTTTTCTTTGCCCTATAGGAAAAAAAACTACTTTCTATAGAAGCGGCTGCAGGGAGGTGCGCTGTTTTAAGTGAGCGTGGGTTATTGAATTGATTGATTGATTGCTAATTTTATTACTGGTTAAGTTTAGGCCCTCTTTCGAAGTTGGTTAAGGTTAGAGTTTGGAATCAGGGCTGGTGGTCTATCGCCCTGCTCTAAAGACAAACTCTAACCTTAACCAACTTCGAAAGAGGGCCTAAACTTAACCAGTTGGAAACAAGGCGGACAGTAATAAAATTAGCAATCAATCAATCAATCTATTCAATAGTCCACGCTCACTTAAAACAGCGCACCTCCCAGCTGCTTCTATAGAAAGAATTTTTTTTGAATTTTTTTTGTTGCAATTAATCAATCAATCAATCAATTCGCGCGATTTTACTCATGACCCATCAATTACATCATCCAACATTGTTTAAGCAACTAAGACATTCGCCGTGACAGAATCGTTTTCCCATTTAGTCGTTATGACGCTATCAACATATCCATTCGTAAAGATTATTGTCCGCCATCTTGTTTTTTTCTAAAGAGTCGCACGGCGGAGTGATAGTAATTCGGTTGTGGGCGGGTCCTGGGACCAAGAGCGTGGGATTACATGTAAATTGACTGTTTCAGCCAATCAGAATCGAGAAAGATTTAAGATTATATATGTGCACGTAATAGTCACCTCAAATATCACCCTAAACAAATATCTGTAAAATGTTGAAATTTTTACAATTGTGACAACCCTCCCCCACGTTGTTGTCTGCTTGCTCTGCTCTGTGTCACTGTTTCACAGGCTTGGCAGGGCGGAGCTGGCAGAGCAGAGCTGGTGAAGGGTCATCAGGCTAATTGGGGCACAGCTGGGCCGGTGTGTCCCAGTCGTATATAATAATAATATAATAATGCAGGACCTGTTGCAGAGGTCTTTATTCGGCATGCAACGACACTCAATGTTTTAGCGGTACACACAACGGTTAGTTTTTAGCACACACACCGGAACACACACGCATGCATTGTCTCTTTAGAATCGCCGATGCGATTCGTCTCTGCGATTAACCCATCCCGTCGTCCTTCCCCCCCCCAAGGCAGCCGGGAGCAGACAGGCGTCAACGTGAGCCGCGCCAGGGGACCAATCCAAGTGCTCCTGTCCGTCTTCGTCAAGGACGCCACAGCGTTAGCGATCTGTTGTTGTATATAGAGGGAGGCTTCCTCTAGTCTCTGGCGATCTCTCTCTTACTGCTGGAAGACACTGTGGGAGCAATTAACTCTGTGTTTGTGTTGGTAGTTGTAATAGATATGTTCCTTTTGGTTTAAACTTGACCTTTGGTGCCCGACGTGTGTCTCCCCTTTCTTGTTGCGAGCTTGAGCCAGCTCGTAACACAGTTAGAACCATAGATATCTATAGAACACTAGATAGCTTAAGGCGGAGTCACCAGCGTCACTGAACCGCCGCCATCTTGCTCCAGTTAGCCTTGAGTGAGAGTGAGTGAGCTGCACAGACAAAAATACTCTTAACTCGCTGAAATATTGACGGATTTACAAACGGGTTGGTTTGCTATAAACATCAAAGATGTAGTTATGATACTGCATACTTGTAAAAAAAAAAATTTTTAAAGATGTTTTTTATTACAAACCGCTTGAATCATAGCCACATTAATAATGCTTGTTATAAACCAAACCGTTTGTAAATCCGTCAATATTTCAGCGAGTTATGAGTATTTTTGTCTGTGCAGCTCACTCACTCTCACTCAAGGCTAACTGGAGCAAGATGGCGGCGATTCAGTGACGTCGCTCTCCATTGGCCGGCAGCGCGGGCAAGCTATCTAGTGTTCTATATATATCTATGGTTAGAACAGCCTGGGGTCAGATTGACCCCAAGGAACACTGACGCGTACAAAGTGTGTACAGGACATTCAAAACATATCATCGTGTTCATTTTATGTTTACCCCATTTGTCCTCAATACATTAGGAAAAGTCATGAAATTATAAGCAAAAAAAAAATAACGTCAACCGTTTATTTAGATACGTTGAAAACATTGATCCAAATACCTTGTATGTAAAGTTGCAGAGTCGAGTATTAGTTATTTTCCCTGTGCACTTATGTAACAATGCAAATTCAACAGATATATATATATCTGCAGCAAATTCAACAGAACTGCAAAAGTATCGTCGTCGTCATCGCCATCAACAACAACATACATATTAATGAAGAAGATGTCCAACTTATTCCCCTCTCAAATTCAAACATATATCTAGATAGATACTTCATTCGTCCCCTTGGGGAAATGAAGGTATCCGGTAGCTCAGTGCAGTTGACAGACAAAGTTCCAATGAATAAATAAATGGTGAGCACTATTGCAGTGTTAAGTAAAAAAAAAAAAAAAAAAAATTGCTATATACAATTACAGTATAACATTTTTAAATTAATTGCAAATTGTCCAATGGGGGGGGGGGTGCAGCCTGCAGCCCAGGTCATGAGAGAGAGAGAGACAGAAAGACAGAGAGAGAGGGAGGGAGGGAGAGGAGGGGGGGGCGCTGCTGTCGGGACAAAACCTCATAACTCCAAAAAACCCAACTTTTCAGCAGATGAATCCAGCCCAGCCCAGGTCATGAGAGAGAGGGAGGGAGAGGAGGGGGGGTCATATGGTGTTGAACAGTCTGATGAGGAGGAGACCCCGTACCGCTCAGTCCGCGAGCGGAGCGACACGAGCCGTCCACTGCGACTGGTCCTCTGTCCCGTCAGGGTGTGGTGGAGAGGGTGGCTGCTCCTCTGTCAGGGTGTGGTGGAGAGGGTGGCTGCTCCTCTGTCAGGGTGTGGTGGAGAGGGTGGCTGCTCCTCTGTCAGGGTGTGGTGGAGAGAGTGGCTGCTCCTCTGCCAGGGTGTGGTGGAGAGGGTGGCTGCTCCTCTGTCAGGGTGTGGTGGAGAGGGTGGCTGCTCCTCTGTCAGGGTGTGGTGGAGAGTGTGACTGCTCCTCTGTCAGGGTGTGGTGGAGAGGGTGGCTGCTCCTCTGTCAGGGTGTGGTGGAGAGGGTGGCTGCTCCTCTGTCAGGGTGTGGTGGAGAGGGTGGCTGCTCCTCTGTCAGGGTGTGGTGGAGAGGGTGGCTGCTCCTCTGTCAGGGTGTGGTGGAGAGAGTGGCTGCTCCTCTGCCAGGGTGTGGTGGAGAGGGTGGCTGCTCCTCTGTCAGGGTGTGGTGGAGAGGGTGGCTGCTCCTCTGTCAGGGTGTGGTGGAGAGTGTGACTGCTCCTCTGTCAGGGTGTGGTGGAGAGGGTGGCTGCTCCTCTGTCAGGGTGTGGTGGAGAGGGTGGCTGCTCCTCTGTCAGGGTGTGGTGGAGAGGGTGGCTGCTCCTCTGTCAGGGTGTGGTGGAGAGTGTGGCTGCTCCTCTGTCAGGGTGTGGTGGAGAGAGTGGCTGCTCCTCTGTCAGGGTGTGGTGGAGAGGGTGGCTGCTCCTCTGTCAGGGTGTGGTGGAGAGAGTGGCTGCTCCTCTGTCAGGGTGTGGTGGAGAGGGTGGCTGCTCCTCTGTCAGGGTGTGATGGAGAGAGTGGCTGCTCCTCTGTCAGGGTGTGGTGGAGAGAGTGGCTGCTCCTCTGCCAGGGTGTGGTGGAGAGGGTGGCTGCTCCTCTGTCAGGGTGTGATGGTGGGGAGGGTGCCTGCTCCTCTGTCAGGGTGTGATGGAGAGTGTGGCTGCTCCTCTGTCAGGGTGTGGTGGAGAGCATGGCTGCTCCTCCGTCAGGGTGTGGTGGAGAGGGTGGCTGCTCCTCTGTCAGGGTGTGATGGAGAGGGTGGCTGCTCCCCTGTCAGGGTGTGGTGGAGAGGGTGGCTGCTCCTCTGTCAGGGTGTGGTGGAGAGAGTGGCTGCTCCTCTGTCAGGGTGTGGTGGAGAGGGTGGCTGCTCCTCTGTCAGGGTGTGATGGAGAGAGTGGCTGCTCCTCTGTCAGGGTGTGGTGGAGAGGGTGGCTGCTCCTCTGTCAGGGTGTGATGGAGAGGGTGGCTGCTCCTCTGTCAGGGTGTGGTGGAGAGAGTGGCTGCTTCTCTGTCAGGGTGTGATGGAGAGTGTGGCTGCTCCTCTGTCAGGGTGTGATGGAGAGGGTGGCTGCTCCTCTGTCAGGGTGAGGTGGAGAGAGTGGCTGCTCCTCTGTCAGGGTGTGATGGAGAGGGTGGCTGCTCCTCTGTCAGGGTGAGGTGGAGAGTGTGGCTGCTCCTCTGTCAGGGTGTGATGGAGAGGGTGGCTGCTCCTCTGTCAGGGTGTGGTGGAGAGGGTGGCTGCTCCTCTGTCAGGGTGTGATGGAGAGTGTGGCTGCTCCTCTGTCAGGGTGAGGTGGAGAGTGTGGCTGCTCCTCTGTCAGGGTGTGATGGAGAGAGTGGCTGCTCCTCTGTCAGGGTGAGGTGGAGAGAGTGGGTGGGTGTCATTGTTCATGGTGGTCTGCAGCTTACTCCCGTGTGCGCCTCTCCACCACTGTTAAGACAATGTCTACATTTATGTTTGTTTCATATTATATATTATTTATATTATATATATACAATGTGGGAATGGTTCATTTTTCCTAAATACATTCTAGGGGTATGATTTGTGACAAGATGGCCGCCAACCCTGAGCTGCTGTGATGAGAGTTGATTGCTGCAGGGGGTAATGAGCAGCAATGCAATTCAGGTGTGAATGCCATCTTGGGGTGGAATAGGCAGAGGAAAAAAATTCTTTGCAGTGGAAGGACTAGTTTCCTTCAGTGGGAGAAGAATGCCCATTTAGAATTAGAAAAGAGGGAACCAAGTGAAAGAATCACTCCAGAGACGCCATTGGTATGTATGTTTGTAGTTGTGTAATTGTGAATTTAAATCACTATAAATTGAACCTGTGGAGGGCTGGGTTGGTGGCAATTTTGTGGGAATCATTCCAATTAATGAATGTTTGGGTGTACTGTGTAACTAGATAGAAGGGGATGCCTTTTGGCAAGTTGTTTTGTTTACTTTGGGTTGGATCTGGTCCATTGTGATCAAGTAACAATTGTTTGGTTAAATGTAATTCAAACATAATTGATTTGGTCTGGTTAAATTTAAAGTAAAATGTATTTGGAAGGTTGGTAGACTAATTTGGTTAAATTGAACTAATTGATTTGGTCTGTAAAATAGCCAAAGTATGTATAAAATGTAATTTGGTTAAATTGAAATTCAAACTAATTGATTTGGTCTTTAAAATAGCCAAAGAATGTATAAAATATAATTTGGTTAAATTGAAATTCAAACTAATTGATTTGGTCTGTAAAATAGCCAAAGAATGTATAAAATGTAGTTTGATTAAATTGAAATTCAAACTAGTTGATTTGGTCTGTAAAATAGCCAAAGAATATATAAATGTGCATGTTTGGAGGGAAGAAATAATCATATACTGATACATATATTGAAGTGTATTTGATTATTTGGCATGCACTTGTTATTTGTGGAGTGGCTAATTTTTGTGTTTTTCTTTAAAGGTTTTCAACCTACTTCTGCTACTTCTGATGATGCAACAAATGATGATGTGTTGGACCAAAAAGTCATTAAAATCTGCAATATGAAGTCGAGTTGTCCCAGCGTCCTCTGTTGAGGTTCAAGCCGTTTTCAAGTTTGGGCAGCACTGGTACCAAAGGGGGAGAAAAAAACCACATAACTTGACAACACCAACCCCCAGTGAGTCCACCCTCCTGCCAAGGACTGAACCAGCCTTCTTTTACCAGCCTGTCCAGCCGCCCGTGTTCTTGGCTGACATGTTGCCTCCCCAGCAGACTGCAGCACCTGCGTTGGGTTCTTTATTTTCTTCAGCCAGGGACACACAGTTATGAACCTGGGTCTCACCCAGCAGGGCGTCCAGGCTCATGAACATACCTCTCCTCCCGTCACGTCAGGGCAGCAACAGCCCGATGGGACAGGTTGGGTCCATTTAGATCAGAAAGCCGTTCTGTCACGGTAACTGTTGAGCTCAGATGCACAACACGGGAGGCAGAATAATGTTTAACCCCCCGTAGGGCGTTTATTACTACGTAGGGAGGGGGGGGGGGGGGGGGGGGGGGACAGGTGCGGTGTGTCTGGGTGTTTTTAGCCTGGTGGGCGGACTTACGTGGCCGGTGGGGATCACTGGAGGTAGTGGGCTGTGGAGGACACGGAGAGAAGGCCTCACGACAACACCGTACTACATGGGAAAAATACAAAGGCAAAAATCACGAGAGAATTGTATACGGAAAATACAATGTCGAAAATCATAAGAGAATTGTATACGGAAAATACAATGTCAAAAATCACGAGAGAGTTGTATACGGGAGAATACAACGTCAAGAGATATGAACACACATCTGATAAACAGCATTATGAGAGGAAAGGTAGAGGATACTTGCAGCCAGGCCATTCTTAGGGAAGATCTGACGCTGGATGAATGGAGTGTTAAAGTTAGAGATTCTATGTAGGATTGCAAGTAACTGTCTAACTGTATTTAACTGTTTCCACTAACTGTACATATGACTGTTTATGTGACGGATCATACTGGGTCTGCGTTGTGTTTGATGTTAAATGAGAATGTCCCGAGGGGGAGTCGAACAGGGGGCTCCCGCGTCCGCGGGCGACGACACAGGCCGCTGCACTAAGAAGTGAATTCACTCCTAACTACCGTACCTATGCGTCTGTTAACCCTGTTATGGGGAAGTGAGTTTAATTTACCAGCCCGCACTGCCACAGTCACTCGTCAACACACCTGTCTCCGTGACTGTGGACATACCCACGGGCTTCCCCGTTACATTTACACTAGTGACTGTTTATCTGTATAGACAAATTGTATCAATCAGTGTTGCTTTGGTGCATGTATATCTGTCCCCACTAGAGGGCGCTCTGGGCGTAGCCACTCAGGTATCCTACCTCACAGGGACTATAAAAGAGGTGGTGCCCGCCCCTATCTTTCTCTTCTCCAACGGCTCTCAGCGAGAGCAGAGCTCTGTACAACTACTGCTTATATGTGAATAAAGAAGCCAAGCCAGTTCGGGCACAATAGAGAATCCATGCCTCTTGACCACATTGTTGGCGCCCCAAAGCGAGTTCTGTTAACATGGAGAACCAAGCTTCTTGTAGGCAGAGTGGATGAGTTGGAGCAGGTGTGGAATCTCCATCCATCAGCGTAACTCATCTCACCTGCTGTGCCGACTACGCGCACATAGTGCACATGCTTAGTGCAGGGGGTGTGTGGGACAGGTATGGAGTGTTGAATGAATGAATGAATGAAAACTTTATTTAACCGATTGCAGAATGGGTACAATACAGTACGGCTCAATACATACAATTGTTAAGGGGATGCAGACCAGAGAAAGACGTTTGTCTTGTTTCCATCAGGGTCCCCCATTTTCAATTCATATAGACATTTATGACATACACAACATACATGACATTTATGGCATAGGGACATATAGGTATTTAGTACTGATACATTTGTGACATAAGCGGTATTCAAATATACAGTACTGTTACCCCTAGATCCTGAGTATATACATATGATGGGGAGGGGACTGTACATTAGGAGGGGGTGGGTGGGTGGGAGGGAAATATACATACGGCGGGGAGGGAATATATACATGCGGTGGGGAGGAGACTGTCTAGGAGGTGGTGGGGCTTTTGGGCATTTACGGTGGCCAGTTTCGAATTGCAGCCTCCCGTAGGTGCTCTTTAAGAGCGGTTTTGAATGTGGGCAGGGATTCACATTCCTTTACAGCTTTGGGTAGGGCGTTCCACATTGTTGTGGCATAATTGCGAAACGTGTTTAGTCCCTTGTTTGAGCCGAATCTGGGTTTAACATGATTTGTTGAGCTTCCTCTGGTGTAGTGGTTGTGGTATTCACTGATGTACATGTTGTGGAGGTGAAACCGTAACAAAAACCCTGCAATAAAGCACCTTACAAATAAAAACAACCTGTTATTTTCTCAAACATTGGTGTAAACCTGAAAGAGTTCTTCGAAATGGACCTGCATATTGTTTTAGATCATTCCCATAATTCCAGTAATGGTAACTCCAATACTAGCCATTCACAAGCAGCAGATTACAGTCACGTGGGAGGTGGTTAACGCTGTCACCTGAGAGAGAACACAGTTTAACACATGTCTAAAATACACCACACTGCCTGCATGAGGGGGTTAGGCCTCAATTACTTTCAAAACATAATGTGTCAGTCATGTAGTAATGTGATTATTTTCGGTTGCTTTTGCATAACTTTGCCTCAGAGACAGACTAGCCTTGTTATAAACTATATGAAGTTTAATTATATTGCAATTCACAGACTTTAATGTGAAAAGTGTCATCACTATCATCATCATCATCATCATCATCATCATCATCATCATTATCATCAATGTCATCATCATCATCATCATCATCATCACAGCAACGTCGTCATCATCATCCAATGAATGGGAGTGGATACGGACCAGCTAGCCGAGCTGTTGGCCAAAAACACCTCTCCCGGAGTTTTAAGCTATAGGCTAGTGGTCCGTATCCACGTCCGTTCATTTGTGCTAAGCTAGGCTAACTTACAGCCGGATAGCTTTCTACTGAACGCACAGAGAGGAAACTGGTATCTATCTTCTTGTCTGAGTCTGGAGAAGACGGTAAGCACATTTCCCATAATGTTGGTGTGTTCCTTTAATGTGTTTTCACAATTTTCATGTGTCCTCACTGCTAGAAGTAAGCATTCATGAGCTGATACCCCCCCCCCCCCACACACACACACATATATATACATATGACCTTTTTATTTTAGTAGAGTATTCAGATTAATCCATTTGAATTCTAAAGTTGCAAGGGGTGGGGGACATAGGAGGGGAGAAAGAGGAGAGGAGGAGAAGAGAGGATGAAATGAAATGAAAGAGGGAGAGGAAAGAAAATGTTAGTAAAGAAGAGGAGTGAAGAGAGGGTAGGAAAGAGGAGAGGAGAAGAGATAGGACAGGGAAGGGGAGGAGAAGAAGAGGGGAGGAGAATACAGGAATGAAGCGAGGAGAGACTTAATTTGTACTAGTTGACTTTCAGGGCAGAGCAGTTACCTTGACTGACCACTAGATGGAGCTCTCTGTACACCCTTGACTGACTAATCTCCAGTCAGGCTCGAGGAGTAATGGAATAAATGTAACTAGATTACAGTAACAGAAAAAGAAAAAAAAACACAGATCACTTTAATTCTTTACAGTTACTGAAAATACATGACAATCATATTCCAGATACTTTTGACAAGTTGGTGATTTCTCTTGGATGTCTCAGGAAATTATTTGAAGGAAACAAATACATTTTAGGCTGTGATATCTTGGATACAAACATAATTCTATACGTCGACAAATGTCTGCAAATAATTGCGGATGATGACAGTAATGCTAATATGCTAATGCTAATGCTAAAAATGCCACAAAACGAATGCAAAATCAACGGGGCCACACTCCACACAGTTTGTACAAGCGTTCAATAAACGTGTAAGCCTACTTTGGGTACGCTGGGGAGTAGGTTTCAGCATTTACTTATTAGCTTACTGATAGCTTTATTGTTGCATCTTTGTCATATTTCTCATATAAAAAAGAGCCAGATTCTTGGGCCTCGCCCCCCCCCCCCCCCCTCGACCTACCTGTCAATAAAACACACAATAGAACAATACAGTACACAGAAACACAATAGAAACCAGCATAACAATGATGTATGAAAAAGGTGACAGCGCTGAGAGTGGTTCATATAAAAAGTGCAACAGTGGAATAAAATCAACGTAAAGTACTTAAAATACTTAAATACTAAATACATAAATATATACAATAAACTCTGAATGACTAAGTATTGTTCATGAGTCTGATGGCTCTGTAGTGTTTAACCTGCTCTACTCCTGTACAGTAATATCATGCTCTATAGTGTTTAACCTGCTCTACTGTACAGTAATATCATGCTCTATAGTGTTTAACCTGCTCTACTGTACAGTAATATCATGATCTATAGTGTTTAACCTGCTCTACTGTACAGTAATATCATGATCTATAGTGTTTAACCTGCTCTACTGTACAGTAATATCATGCTCTATAGTGTTTAACCTGCTCTACTGTACAGTAATATCATGATCTATAGTGTTTAACCTGCTCTACTGTACAGTAATATCATGCTCTATAGTGTTTAACCTGCTCTACTGTACAGTAATATCATGCTCTATAGTGTTTAACCTGCTCTACTGTACAGTAATATCATGCTCTATAGTGTTTAACCTGCTCTACTGTACAGTAATATCATGCTCTATAGTGTTTAACCTGCTCTACTGTACAGTAATATCATGCTCTATAGTGTTTAACCTGCTCTACTGTACAGTAATATCATGATCTATAGTGTTTAACCTGCTCTACTGTACAGTAATATCATGCTCTATTAGGGGACTATTGTCCTCTTCAAAACACCATACAAATATTATATGTTGAAATAATTTACCACTTTTTCTTTCATAAATCTTTTATTCAGTCCTGATCATAACCACCGCATATTCAATACATGTTAACCATTTAAATGCCAGTGTGTGTGATGGCATCACAAATTATTGTAAACAAATGAAAACACATAAAAAGTGAAATATTTTCAACATATCAAATGCAAAGTAGATTTTTCTGGGAGGGATTATTGTAATAGTCCCGCCTCCACCAATCACATGCGCCTCCCTTTGTGTGTGTGTGTGTAAGGAGAGAGAGAGAGAGAGAGAGAGAGAGAGAGAGAGAGAGAGAGAGAGAGAGAGAGAGAGAGAGAGAGATGAGGAGAGAGAGAGAGAGAGAGAGAGAGAGAGAGAGAGAGGCAGAGAGAGGCAGAGAGAGGGAGAGAGAGGGAGAGGGAGAGAGAGGGAGAGGGAGAGAGAGGGAGAGAGGAGAGGAGAGGGAGAGAGAGAGAGAGAGAGAGAGAGAGAGAGAGAGAGAGAGAGAGTTATCCAACTTGTTTGACAGCGTCACCCTCTGTCACAGTGATCTCCTGGTTGTTCCCCACCTATAGGTTATCTAACCATCACGCCGCCGCAACTAGAGACACTGGCCTGGCCTGCTTCTAAGTTCAGTGGCCTGACTGCGGGCAAAACATAAACAAGAACTAATCTGTGCATGCCAGGCCACCGGGAAAACTCCGGGTTCTCCCGATGGCCAGTCTGGGCCTGCCCAAGGGGATTAATAAAGGATCATCTTATCGTATCTTATGTTATCTTAAAAGACAATAAAAGTAGTGCAATGTAGAAAGTACAGACATAAGAATAGGCATAAAATAAGTACAATAAGTACAGTGTTGCTCGAAAGCATGTGAACCCCCCCCCCCCCCGGAACAGCCAGTCCCCCAAACACCCCACACATCAACCCCCACCACATCCCATCCAAGACACACCCCCTGATAAAGCACGTCATGACCAAAAGAAAAACACAATATAACATGTCTGCCGGTCCCGTCCTGCATATACTGTAACATGACGTTAAATTATGCAGATCAGCACAAATTAAAAGATGAGTGAACTGAACTCTCCCCTCTCTCTCTCTCTTTCTGTCTCCCTCTATCTGTGTCTCTCTCCCTCTCTTTCTCTCTCTTTCTGTCTCCCTCTCCCTTTCTGTGTCTCTCTCTCTCTCTCTTTCTCTCTAATGGTCTCCCTCTCTCTGTGTCTCTCTCCCTCTCTCTTTCTCTCTCTTTCTGTCTCCCTCTCTGTGTCTCTCTGTCTCCCGCTCTCTCTCTCTCTCTCTCTCTCTCTCTCCCTTCTCTCTCTCTCTCTCTCTCTCTCTCTCTCTCTCTCTCTCTCTCTCTCTCTCTCTCTCTCTCTCTCTCTCTCTCTCTCTCTCTCTCTCTCTCTCTCTCTCTCTCTCTCTCTCTCTCTCTCTCTCTCTCTCATACACATACACACACATGTAGTCGAGCTACATTTTCTATTTTTTTCCCTTTGTTTCAAATGACTAGCATGTGGTTGGCTAATCTAATCTAGCTCTATGCCAGCTACCCTGTGCAACAGGGTTTTATACAAACACACACACACACACCTCACTGTCATGACTACATCACAGTGAGAGACACCTCTGAGGGGCAGATGTTTATATCAGGGTGTTTGGCATCACCAGCCGGTCCTATATCGAAGAATGGGTTAGAGTTTCTCAGTGAAGGTGTGTTGATGAGTGTAGATGTGAGTCATGTCTTCAGGGTCGTAGAAGGACAGCTTCCCCCCGTTATAGTCCAGCTGTACTCTGACCCTCTGGGGGCTCCTCTTCACTGTGAGGATCTGACCCAGACCATTAGTGTACTTACCACTATAATAACATAGAACCCAGATACCATGTTGTGGTGATGCCTGTAGCCCCTTACTCTTGTTGTCATGTGACTCTTTAGCTACACCTATAAGCCAGTCAGGATGGTCTCCCACCTCCACCTCCCAGCTGTGTTCTCCTGAGCTGAAGCTCTCAGAACCCAGAACAATGGCCCACACCATGTTCCTCTCTGGGTTGTCAGGGGAGCTGCTGCCATGTGTGTGTGTGTCTCACACTGGTCAGATCATCAGATATAGAGAGGCAGGGATGTGCAGTGTTTGGGTCCAGAGTGACCGGAGTGAACTTGACCCTCTCCTTCATCTTCTCCCAGACTCTGAAGGTCAGGTTGCCCAGGTGTTTGGCCTCGTCTATCAGCGCTCCTGAGACCAGCTGTGGACGAGGCAGGTTGCACTGAGCTCTGTTCAGTGTGGTCTTGTAGTTCTGCAGAAGGAGACATCTTCAGCTCTCAGCTCCCGCTCTACGACTCCGATCGTGTCTGAAAGGGTTGACATCTCTCTCTCCAGCCCCTCAAACCTCTCCTTCATCGGCTGACTCTTCTGCTCCTCTTCCTCCTTCAGTGCAGCTACCCTGCCTCCTCTTCCTCGTGGAGAAACTGGTGAAGCTTCTTAAACTCCTCCTCAATCTGCTTCTCTGTGTGCAGGGTCTGGACCTTTAAGTGTTCTGCTGTGCGGTCGCATTTTTGTTTGATTTCATTAAAGACCTTTAGTTTGTCACGCAAGGTCTTCAGTGGAGCCTGGAGCTTCTTCTTGTGGTCCTCCGAAGCTTCATCTATGGGACAGCAGTTGTGGCTCTTGTGTTCTCTGGAGGACTGACACACCATACAGATGGGCTGGAGGTCATCCAGACAGAAGAGCTTGAGTTCTCACCGTGCAGACTGCAGAGCACCTCTGGACCTGCTGGAGCTCCCTGGCTTCTCTCCCTGAAGGCCTCACACAGGTTCTTCAAAGTAAAGTTACGAGGAGGATCTGAACTTGAAGAGACTTCCCTACAACATGGACTGTCCTTGTCTTCTCTGTCTCTCCAGTATTCCTGCAGACAGGCGTTTACAGAGGCTGTGGCCACACGACAAGATGACAGGATCTGTGTAGATGTCATGGCACACGATACAAGACAGATCCTCTTCACAATGAGACGAAGCCATTTAGTCTCTCAGTAACACTCCCTCCTCTGGAATGCTCCCTGAAGTTTACGTTCACTTTTAATGACAATTGTTATAAACTTACTTAGATTCAGTCAGCAGCTGGTAGAAGTCACCGTTTGATCACTATTCCTTCCTGTGTTTGTCTAAAGCTAGTCCTACTCCTTCAGTACGAGCTGTGGGTTTTATCTGGAGTCTTTTACAGCAGGTGTGTGTATCTCAGTGGCGGTCGAAGAAGAGTGTAGCAACTCCGGTGTTTATTTCCTGTATATCGAGTCAGACAAGAGGTGGAGCTTTGACAGAACAGGAGACTGTAGTGGGGTTAGGAAAGATTAAAGGTGCAGTAAGTGGTATTTTTTTTGTTTGTTAAAATAATAGCTCTACCTGTTAAAATAAGTGGTCTATATAATATAATATAATATAATATAATATAATATAATATAATATAATGTAATATAATATAATAAAAAAAAAATATTATAATATAATATAATATAATTTAATATAGTATAATATAATATAATATAATATAATATAATAATAATAATAATAATAATAATAATAATAATAATAATAATAATAATAATAATAATAATAATAATAATAATAATAATAATAATAATAATAATAATAATAATAATAATAATAATAATAATAATAATAATAATAATAATAATAATAATAATAATAATAATGATGATGATGATGATGATGATGATGATGATGATGATGATGATGATGATGATGATGATGATGATGATGATGATGATGATGATGATGATGATGATGATGATGATGATGATGAATAATAATAATAATAATAATAATAATAATAATAATAATAATAATAATAATAATAATAATAATAATAATAATAATAATAATAATAATAATAATAATAATAATAATAATAATAATAATAATAATAATAATAATAATAATAATAATAATAATAATAATAATAATAATAATAATAATAATAATAATAATAATAATCAGTGAGTAATTGAATCCTGATTATCAGTATCTCTGCACTGCTGTGAAGACACTAATTCACTTGCAGGTGTCATCAAGGGCCACCAGGGGGTGATGTTGCACAGAAGATTCTTGCAGTAGTAGGGGAACAATCTGGAGTGTGGAGAGCTATTCCAATGGACATTGTGTTGATATTCTATTTCCAAGACACAATAGAGGATACATGTTTCTCCCACAGAGTAACAAATGGTTGTATCTTGAATCTTAAGCCTAGTAAATGCAGCATAATGGTCCGTCCTGATTTTGAGAATGAGAATGAGATTGGCACGTGACGTTTCTGAAAATGGATGAATGAATGAATGAATGAATGAATGAAAACTTTATTAACAGATTGCAGAATGGGTACAGTACAGTACAGCTCAATACATACAATTGTTAAGGGGATGCAGACCAGATAAAGACTTTCGTCTTGTTTACATCAGGGTCCCCCGTTTTCAATTCATCGTAACATATATGACATACATGACATACAGATAGACAGTACTGCTACATCTATACATTTATGACATACCAGATTTGCAATTACAGTACTGTTTGTGATACAAAAATAGTCCAGAAAGAAAAGAGTATATACATTAGGCGTAGAAACTGTACATTGGATTGGGTAGGTGGGGGTGGGGGGGGACTGTACATTGGAGGTGGTTGGGTGGGTGGGTGGGGGGGGGGGTTGGGTAGGAGTGGGGGGGGGGTTGGGTAGGAGGGGTGGGTGGGGGACACTGTACAACTGTACAAACAACACTGTACATTGGATTATTGACAAGACCATACTTGGTAATTTACTGTACATTGGAGGGGGTTGTGTTCGGACATTTACAGGGGCCAGTTTCGAGTTGCAGTCTCCCGTAGGTGTTAAGTGGAAGTTAAGTGGAATTGCGTTGATGATGGGAAGTGGCTTGGACCCAAGTTTATTTCCTGTCGAGGCGTACATAATGCTTGCACAGCAACAGGAAATATACTTGAGTACATTTAGAGAAACTGTCTATACATTTACAGTCCCTAAGTGATGGGTTCCATGGCGTTCGCCTTCTCCCATGACCTGCCAGCAGGCCTTAGATCTGAGCAAACTGGATAGGTTGAAGTAACATGGTTGAGGGTTCAAGCCCTAACTGAGACGAACCTAGAGCTCGAGGTGTAATGGAATAGAGGCCTTGTGGAGAATGTTTACAATGCTGCCCATTTTTACCTACATAGCCTCGCGAGCCGAAAGAACTCGTGCATGATTTCACAATGCTTCCATGTTGGAAGAAACGGCGGTCGCTATGTGCAAAACAATCATATACTGTATGAGAATGATCAACTATTTTATATTTGGATCTTATAAACAAGTCATGTTGGAACAGTAATATCATGTGTTCCCAGTGTTGTACCTGCTCTACCACAGCATGGTGGTGAATGCAAACGACTAAATGCATAGAAATTGGGCCTTTTCTTTTCAAAGTGGTCACCAATGGTTACAAGTAGCCATGTTGGAAGAAAGAGAGCCACACACAAGCGTTCCACGCAAGGCCTCTGTTGGGCCAATAACCAACGGGGAAAGTTATTAAATATATAAGCTGCATCATAATGTGTATGTGGTAAATATTGACGATGAATTTCATAATTAATATGTGTGAATAAATTAGAGAACCATAAATGTAAAGCCAGATGTACCTTTCAATAGCAGAGTGAACTCAGTGGCTAAACAGTCTCAACTGTCAGTTGAGACAGCTGCATCAGATAACAGCTGCAACAGTTATTTCAACCCCCACTCAAGCAATGACTAAATTAGAGAACAAACGACACCTTCTCGAACTGACTATATGTAAATGCTGATCAGAGAGAGCTGGGTTGACCACAGGGCAGACCAGTTTAGACTTGTTGAAGCATGGACACTAACTCACAGACAAAGTAATCTATTAATCAACTGTTTAGTATCAAAAGGTCTCATATGATGTCTGGTATCAGTCTTAGAAAGCACTGACTGTACTTGGATGATATTAGACATCTATAGCCATACCAAAGGGTTAAAGCGATCATGTCACACCCCCCCTCGTGAGACAAGCCAGGTCCCTTCATCTCAGCAAAAGATCACACGGACGTGGGCCACCGATGGGCCCCTTCTGTCCCATCACGTCCCCACAACCCCAGGGGGGGGGGCTGCCAGCGCCCACAAGGACACCCCCCACAAGAAGACGCTAGGATTGGACCAGCGATATGTATTATTGGCTAGAAATGATAGTATATAGGGCCCTACATAGGGTTATTCAGGAGCTCTCGGACCCAAACAGGGGTCTGGGGGCTCCCCCACCGCTTCGAAACCACCCAGAAACAACTGTGAGCTGATTGCATTTTACGTGAGTAAAATCATGGGAAACACCAAATGGTTGTTTATAGATTAGAGTAATGTTGTACAGATCCCTGATCTGTAAACCAGATTTACTCATGTATAATGTGTACAGTAAACCATGTATGTTCAAATTATGTTAACCAAGTGACTGTTTGATGTGCAGTATTTAGGTTTGAAGATGCAAACCTGATTGTGATATTTCTGTACAACAGACAGCTGTTAAATATTCTCTGATCATCTGTTGTATGTAGAAGTCAACCTTCTATTCACCTTGGACTCCTGGCTCTGATCAAATAAATCAGCTGAGTTGAACTACAATTCTGGTTTGTCTGGCGTACACGTTTTATTCTTCATCTGCATTAAGCCAGATGTGGAGACCAACCATTCTATCAAGTATGAATCTTTCCTCCTCCTTCCAGATAATCAATCTCATTGTAATTGTGCTACAATAACCTCAAATTATTGTAGGAAGTCTGTGGGATTTTACTACAGAAATGGTGCCGTGCTGCCCTACCCTTTTGTGTCTCCCCCTGAAAAGGTACGGTAGGGTCTTGTTATATGTATCATATCTGGATCTTGCTGTGTGTTGGGGACACGGGGCGAAGAGCTGGGGTGTTGCTGCGTTTGAAGTGATTAACGATGGGCTTGTTGTCTGAATGGATGAGGGAGAGGAGAAGGATGGAGGTTGGTTGTGTACGCCACTGTTTGGGGCCCGCGGTGAATATGGCGTCTGCATGCAGGGTTGGGGGTTGCGGTGGGAACAACTGGAGCGGTAAATGCAATATTATTAACAATAGAATAACAACAACAACAATATCTTAGCCTGTGTGTCCGGAGGTATGGCGATCGCGCTTGTTGTGCAGTGAACATGCAAACGTAGGCTTTTTGTGTTTGTGTGTTCATTCAGACACAGGAGGCCGGTCTCGGCCCAGCGGGCCACGGGGGTTAGTTAACTAGTATGGAATGTACTTTATGAACTATACGGGGGAGTTGCACCAAGAAGGGTGGTGGCGCACAGACTATCTGGTCATGTTGTGGAAGATAGCGTCGCATGACGGCAGGTAAAAGGCTTTTCTTGCTAGGAAGCACGGTTATTCTGTTGTATACGACAGGGGCGCGTTCTGAGTATATAATTGCCCTAAAATTATTCTCAGGAAGAGGGCGCAGGTAAGACGAGGAGATTTGACTGTTCTGAAATGGAAGGGGAGCTGGGTCCAAGGTGCATTGTGTCCCTGCTTGTAGTCACAGATAGCGGGACGGGGACCGTGAGTGACGGGTCAGTATGGGCATAATTGCGTCGGGCTAAGGGTTCTGTTACTATTTCAGAACATACGAGTCAAGTATGGTGAAAGGTTGTTAGACCCTGGCATGATCAGCGCAGGGGTCTGTGCGATTGCAGGATTAAAACGTAGTAGTTAATGGGAATGTAGGGTGCCGGCGTGTTCAGGGTGCGTTGTCCTTTTTAAGCTTGAGCGAAACCGGCCTGTTGATTAATTACGTTCGCTGTGATACAAAAACAATTCGGTCGAACTGACTGATAAGTACTTAATGGTTTTGTTATGATATTTTAATGACCAACGGACATATTATGTTTGAGGCGAGTCCCTGCTGTTGGTTGGGGCTAGCTGGCTAGCTCTGTGGAAAAGTCCGCGGTGAAGCTGGGGACGTTACGATGGCGTTATGAGAGAATTGATTAAACACTGTGGCGGCGATTACAAGTAAGAGGCGGTTGAGACGCAGGGTGGCGAAATTGTGGCCGTTTTGAGGGGTATTATTAATGCGGTAACGTGGTAAATGATATTAAGGATTCGCTGCTTGGTGACGTCATGGTGTTGTGGAGAGTATGTAACGTTCGCGGTGCTATGGAGTGAGGCGGAGAAGGTAGGAGAAAGGGTTCGTGTTGAACTATATGTGCGGCGTTGGTTGGTGTGAGTGTGTTAAAAATTATTTTCTGTTAGAGTGGTTGGCTATTTTAAGCTTGTGTGAATTGTTTATGCTTTGGATGGTACTGAGCGAATTGCGTGGATGAACGGATTAGGGAGGGGGTAGGCGCCCCGAACCTCTAGTCCGTAACAGGCGGCAGTGGGCTCGCAAGAGTCTGGGCGCACGTTAAACACAATCCATATAGTGCTGGGGAGAAACTGAAGGCCCTCGTGCGTAACGAGGTATGAAATAACATACCACTGTGGTACCGTCTAGTCGGCCCAGGAAACGTCGCACGTAAGTTGGTGTGGGCACTGGGTGGTACGTGGACGACAGTCCACACCTAGGAGCAGGGCGGTGCACCGGAAGGGGCACAGCTCCTGCCGTGAACAGGCAAGGCTGGCGAAAACGGTCAATATTTCCATGCCCAGAGCAAGTGGGGTGGGGACAAGACCGTCGGTTTCTAAACTGAGTGGCTGATAGGTACTACGGACAGTCAGCCGCTTGGGGTCCTGATTTGATGACGGACTATGAGGTCGCTATCGACTGGGTCGCCAGCCGGTCAGGAGAGCGTTATGACCCCTGCTTATAGTCACAGAAACGACTGTGAGTGACTGGACAGTATGGGCATAAATGCACTTGGCTTAATGTACAGTCAGGCCACAGTAACCTTACTAGCCGATACAGGGTTAGTAGGCGAGCTGTGCTTCTGTGATCAGTGTTTTTGAAAAGAAAATGCTGGGAAGCAGAGGGATGAGGGGTGTCAATTCAGAGGAATCTGGATTGTCTCTCCTAAGGTTGGAAAGGGACCCAGCCTTAAACTGCACCTGAAGGTAAAATAAGGGGACTGCTTCCGTTCATGAGAGGAGACCTTACCGCCGGAAGTGGAGACCTGCATCTCTGTTGGGGGAGAGGGGCCGACGTCGGACAAGGCAGTCCTGAGAAAGGAGCTGGTTGTTGCGTCGTAGCGGACTGCCTAAACCTTACGGGGAGAGGTGCATCTAAGTAGGGGAAGGAGTGCATCCGAACGGGAGGAGGGTACTCTTAACTGGAAGGAGGTTAAAAGGGTCAAAGCGCTTGAAAGGCACGGCTCCCGTGAGGGCCTCGAACGTCGCATTAGAGCTGGCTAAAGCTAGTTAGCTTGCATGCCGTTGTTTTGTGGCGTTTGGGGGGCGGCATATGTTACGTTTTGAGTTTTGAGAAAGATGTTGGGGAAGGGGTAAAGAAACGTGATAAATGTCGTGGCAGATTATGAATATCGGGGCATGTTATTATGTTGTCGTGGCAGACCTTGGTTGTCATAGCAACGTTAACAGCCGCTTCGGTTGCCACTGCGCATGCGCGGTACAACGTGGATGGGGTCTCGTGCATTCGGAATAGTTCGCTCAGGGGATAGAAACGGGTAAGAGAATATTCTGCATTATGTGATATGACGGTGTTTGTATATTGTACATTGTATTTTTGTGTAAGCAGGGGAAGAGGTGTAACATGTATAGGGATTGATTAGAAATAAGTACAGCTCATTACACACAATTGTTGAGGGGATGCAGACCAGAGGAAGACTTTTGTCTTGTTTACATCAGGGTCCCCCAGTTTCAATTCATCAGATAGTCAGTCAGTACTGCTACAACTACATACCAGATTTGCAAATTCAGTCACCCGTGTTAAAATACATCATAACTTTTATTGCATACATGATATAAACGGTAGTTTGAGAGTAGTTATAGGCTGAATTTGGGAAAAGGCTCTACACTAGAGTTACACAATGCTTGCAGTAAAATCAATTTATCACATGTGTATGAAGAAAGGAGCATTTAGGACTAACCACTACAAAAGTTATGCTGAGATGGAGGATGCCTACATGTATATTAATTGGAGTTGATGGACATTTCCAGTTTTTTAATTTGTGTAATGTGTACGATTGTAAGCTTGGAATAATAATGTTGTGTTTTATGTAGCTTGAATTAAGATGCTTGTATAGAATGCAGTGATGTTGAAATGTCAGATGTTGATACTTGATATAGTTTTAATGACACCATTGGTTTAAATAGGATAATGTTTATATTAGTTGCTAAATGTTTTATAGTGAATTTTGATACACCATTGATTTAAATAGGATAATGTTTATATTAGTTGCTAAATGTTTTATAGTGAAATTTGATACAAGCCCGGTTGTGAAGCAGGATAATTTACTGATGCTTGTTTTAGATTGTTAAATCTTTAATACACTGTTGATATGGTTAGGACATGTGTTTATGCTTGTTTTAGATTGTTAAAATCTTTGATATAGTGTTAAAGTGTTGACACAAGCCTTCGACTTGTAGGATAATTTATTGATGGAGGCTTGCTGAAGATGACAAATTATGACATGAGTGTGATTAATTCAAAAACCTGGGGGCGCTTGCCTCTGGGAAGATGAGAAGTGTGATTAACCGTTTAATGATTTACAGATGGAGGGTTGTATTACCCAGGGGGGTAGGAATCCTTTTGAGGCGGGCCAATAGGCCCAAGGGGGGTCAGGATGTACAGCTGTTGTTTACAATGGCTGTTTGTTCTTTTATGACAGGATGACGTGAGATTAGATGCAACAGGAGAGAGAGGGTCAGAGGTGAAGATGAAGGAGACAGTTGGCAGTTATTTTTATGACGAGGGAAATGTTGAGACAGGAAGCGTGCTAATACAGGACACAGCTGATGGAGGAGTGAGCAAAGTAATTGAATTAGGATAGCCAGCTCAGATGAGGTTAATTACATTGGGGGGCTACCTGTTTGATTAGAAGGAATAGCGGTAGACTCTCAGGGTACTAGGACTGCTTTGAGGTTCTGTCGTTGAGGGAGAGTTCCTAGACTCTCTCTGGCAGTAGGTAGGAGTGTAGAAATTAAGTGTGAATTGTATTAGCCAGGGATGAGTGTAGCCGGATGAGAGAGTAGAAGAGATGAGCGCAGGGGAACTAACCCATTCACACACACGCACACACACACACACAGACACACACAGACACACATTCACACAATTTGGGCACACATGCATGCACACACGCAACTTAGCTTTCACTTAAGGTGAAACTGGTCTTAAGAATAACAAAATGGGTTTAAGTATGATATATCTGTGTTTATGTAATCAATTGGATGAGGAATTGGATTAGATTTTTAGAGTTATTTTCTATTTTTTAATCTTTGAATTTAGAGTTTTGATTTCTTTTCTTTTCTTTCTAAATAACCATTAAGGTGGTCTGCGGTTGGAGCTGGTTAATTTCATTTGATTGATTTTCACATCTGTTGGAATGTTTTTTTTTATTATTTGCCTTTTGTTTTTTGTTTGTTGTTTCTCTGAGAGGACTGTTGGAGCATGAGATGCATTGGGACAGATCAATGGCAGTTAAGTGGTCCCATTACGTTTTGCATAATGATTAAACATTTGGTTTCTCTTGAGGAATATTTGACATGTTGTATAAGGAAAATTTGTTCTGTGTTTTTGTTCCCTTGCAGTTCAGGCGGAGAGGGAGGATGGACCATCACGAGTGGGGGGATCATGGGGAAAATGTGTAGGAATACATTTCATTAGATTATGACACGATGGTGTGACCCGTTCAGTCAGTTCCTGTGGGAGATTGTTGGATTATGAGGAGAGGTCGCTTGGGACTCTACCCCTCCTTCAATATAAGCCCCGAATACAAAGGCCGGAGGTTGAGACATACCTCCAGACTGACGGAGTCGTTCGTCTGTAGATCCATGGAAATACAGTCATGGGACAGAAAATGACGAGGTCCAGGCCTAAAAACAGTGGCTTCAGCTGAGGCTGGCCGACATGGGGTGGAGGGGGGGGGGCGAAAACGGTCGGAGACTGTGCAACCAAAGCGTTGAACAAGGGCCTCTGTGTGATTGATTGGTGTGTTGGACGGGAAGTGACTGAACGGTAACGACTGATATAGATTATGACACAACGCAAGAGTACTAAACTAAACACATACACATAGGTAGAGTAAAAAGTAAGGTGTAGGTTAGGGAGGGGATTAGGCACCCCGAACCTCTAGCCTACAACAGGCGGCAGTGGGCTCGCAAGAGTCTGGGCGCACGTTAAACACATACTATAGTGCTGGGGAGTTACTGAAGGCCCTCGTGCGTAACGAGGTATGAAATAACATACCACTGTGGTACCGTCTAGTCGGCCCTGATGTCGCATGTAAGGTAAATGTTGGCACTGGGTGGTACGTGGGCGACAGTCCACACCTAGGAGCAGGGCGGTGCACCGGAGGGGGCACAGCTCCTGCCGTGAACAGGCAAGGCTGGCGAAAACGGTCAATATTTCCATGCCCAGAGCAAGCGGGGTGGGGACAAGACCGTCGGTTTCTAAACTGAGTGGCTGATAGGTACTACGGACAGTCAGCCGCTTGGGGTCCTGACTTGATGACGGACTATGAGGTCGCTATCGACTGGGTCGTCAGC
Organism: Notolepis coatsorum; assembly: GCF_963971535.1. Lineage (NCBI taxonomy): Eukaryota > Metazoa > Chordata > Actinopteri > Aulopiformes > Paralepididae > Notolepis > Notolepis coatsorum. Next base: position 4,043 of record NW_028172921.1, on the reverse strand, counting down.
CGGTTGGGAGAGCGTTATGGCAGAGACCATAAATGCACCTGGCTCAATGTACAGTCAGGCCACAGTAACCTTACTAGCCGATACAGGGTTAGTAGGCGAGTTGTGCTTCTGTGATCAGTGTTTTTGAAAAGAAAATGCTGGGAAGCAGAGGGATGAGGGGTGTCAATTCAGAGGAATCTGGATTGTCTCTCCTAAGATTGGAAAGGGACCCAGCCTTAAACTGCACCTGAAGGTAAAATAAGGGGACTTCTTCCGTTCATGTGAGGAGACCTTACCGCCGGAAGTGGAGACCTGCATCTCTGTTGGGGGAGAGGGGCCGGCGTCGGACAAGCAGTCCTAAGAAAGGAGCTGGTTGTACCGTCGTAGCGGACTGCCTAAACCTTACGGGGAGAGGTGCATCTAAGTAGGGGAAGGAGTGCATCCGAACGGGAGGAGGGTACTCTTAACTGGAAGGAGGTTAAAAGGGTCAAAGCGTATGGCCGACGTGGTGGAAATTTTTTTTTTTTTTTTCCCTTGCGTGGGGCTCCGCCCTCCCTGTCCGTCTGTGCGCAGAGGTGGTAAGGTTTATGTCCATAGGGATGTTCATAAAAGGGGGGAGAGGTGAGAAGACCAACTGGGTTGATTATGCAAAATGTGATTGGGCTGACTTGGAGAAAGAATTAACAGGAGAGGAGAAGCAAAATGTATGAAAGAATGAAGAATAATCTCTGTGTCTCCACAGATCATGTCAACGGATACCATAATTTTAAAAAATTGTGTTTTACTTTAATGTGTAATGTTTAGATTACATTGTTTTAATTGTTTTCAACAAATAAGCCTCTGGCTGTGAGCCCAGAGGAACAAAGCCTGATGATAGTAGGTGGTAAACACTGTTTCATCAAAGGCAGAATAGTTTAATTGGGGATCTGGATGAAGGGGTCACCAGGATTCCCCGGGAGGGGGCCATAGTCAGGGGAATGTGGGGGAGAAAAGAAGAAGACAAGAAGAAACTAATTGATGATATGTACCAAAGAATAATGAAAAAGAAAAAATATGAGAAAAAAGAAAAATTGAGAAATTTGAAGAAAAAATGATTTTTATTATTATATTGTATGGTTAGTATGTATAGAAAATCAAGTCAATATACAGTATGTGACAATGAGAATTGTCAAAGTGGGGAAATGTGGTAAATATTGACGATGAATTTCATAATTAATATGTGTGAATAAATTAGAGAACCATAAATGTAAAGCCAGATGTACCTTTCAATAGCAGAGTGAACTCAGTGGCTAAACAGTCTCAACTGTCAGTTGAGACAGCTGCATCAGATAACAGCTGCAACAGTTATTTCAACCCCCACTCAAGCAATGACTAAATTAGAGAACAAACGACACCTTCTCGAACTGACTATATGTAAATGCTGATCAGAGAGAGCTGGGTTGACCACAGGGCAGACCAGTTTAGACTTGTTGAAGCATGGACACTAACTCACAGACAAAGTAATCTATTAATCAACTGTTTAGTATCAAAAGGTCTCATATGATGTCTGGTATCAGTCTTAGAAAGCACTGACTGTACTTGGATGATATTAGACATCTATAGCCATACCAAAGGGTTAAAGCGATCATGTCACACCCCCCCTCGTGAGACAAGCCAGGTCCCTTCATCTCAGCAAAAGATCACACGGACGTGGGCCACCGATGGGCCCCTTCTGTCCCATCACGTCCCCACAACCCCAGGGGGGGGGGCTGCCAGCGCCCACAAGGACACCCCCCACAAGAAGACGCTAGGATTGGACCAGCGATATGTATTATTGGCTAGAAATGATAGTATATAGGGCCCTACATAGGGTTATTCAGGAGCTCTCGGACCCAAACAGGGGTCTGGGGGCTCCCCCACCGCTTCGAAACCACCCAGAAACAACTGTGAGCTGATTGCATTTTACGTGAGTAAAATCATGGGAAACACCAAATGGTTGTTTATAGATTAGAGTAATGTTGTACAGATCCCTGATCTGTAAACCAGATTTACTCATGTATAATGTGTACAGTAAACCATGTATGTTCAAATTATGTTAACCAAGTGACTGTTTGATGTGCAGTATTTAGGTTTGAAGATGCAAACCTGATTGTGATATTTCTGTACAACAGACAGCTGTTAAATATTCTCTGATCATCTGTTGTATGTAGAAGTCAACCTTCTATTCACCTTGGACTCCTGGCTCTGATCAAATAAATCAGCTGAGTTGAACTACAATTCTGGTTTGTCTGGCGTACACGTTTTATTCTTCATCTGCATTAAGCCAGATGTGGAGACCAACCATTCTATCAAGTATGAATCTTTCCTCCTCCTTCCAGATAATCAATCTCATTGTAATTGTGCTACAATAACCTCAAATTATTGTAGGAAGTCTGTGGGATTTTACTACATGTATTATCTGATATATTCATCTATAAATGTTACATTTTGTGCACAAATGCAGTGGTGTGGGGCTTTAATTGTATACATTGAGTTATTGCAGACTGAGACAATTCCTTAAAATCTTTTTTTTTTATGATGCATCAAATGTTTACATAAATAATAAAGGATTTTCACAGAATGTTTAGAATGGAAGAAACAACAGTTGCTATGTGTTGATAACAAATATGGATGTCCGATATTATTGGCCTACCGATATTATCGGCCGATATCGGCATTAAAATGTGATATCGGAAAATATCGGTATCGGTTTAAAAAAAAAATTGTTTTTGTTTTTTACATTTCTATAGAAATGTCTACAGTAATATCATGCTCTATAGTGTTTAACCTGCTCTACTGTACAGTAATATCATGCTCTATAGTGTTTAACCTGCTCTACTGTACAGTAATATCATGATCTATAGTGTTTAACCTGCTCTACTGTACAGTAATATCATGCTCTATAGTGTTTAACCTGCTCTACTGTACAGTAATATCATGCTCTATAGTGTTTAACCTGCTCTACTGTACAGTAATATCATGATCTATAGTGTTTAACCTGCTCTACTGTACAGTAATATCATGCTCTATAGTGTTTAACCTGCTCTACTGTACAGTAATATCATGCTCTATAGTGTTTAACCTGCTCTACTGTACAGTAATATCATGCTCTATAGTGTTTAACCTGCTCTACTGTACAGTAATATCATGCTCTATAGTGTTTAACCTGCTCTACTGTACAGTAATATCATGCTCTATAGTGTTTAACCTGCTCTACTGTACAGTAATATCATGCTCTATTAGGGGACTATTGTCCTCTTCAAAAACACCATACAAATATTATATGTTGAAATAATTTACCACTTTTTCTTTCATAAATCTTTTATTCACTCCTGATCATAACCACCACATATTCAATACATTTTAACCATTTAAATGCCAGTGTGTGTGATGGCATCACAAATTATTGTAAACAAATGAAAACACATAAAAAGTAAAATATTTTCCAATATATCAAATGCAAAGTAGATTTTTTCTGGGAGGGATTATTACAGGCATGTGTCAATGATTAGCAACAACACTGATTTTGATGGATTTTTTGTTTTTTTGTAATAGTCCCGCCTCACCAATCACATGTGCCTCCCTTTGTGTGTGTGTGTAAGGAGAGAGAGAGAGAGAGAGAGGAGAGAGAGAGAGAGAGAGAGAGAGAGGAGAGAGAGAGAGAGAGAGAGAGAGATGAGAGAGAGAGAGAGAGAGAGAGAGGGAGAAGGAGAGAGAGAGAGAGAGAGAGAAAGGAAGAGAGAGAGAAAGGAAGAGAGAGAGAGAGAGAGAGAGAGAGAGAGAGAGAAAGAGAGAGAGAGAGAGAGAGAGAGAGAGAGAGAGAGAGAGAGAGAGAGAGAGAGAGAGAGAGTTATCCAACTTGTTTGACTGCATTACTCTCTGTCACAGTGATCTCCTGGTTGTTCCCCACCTATAGGTTATCTAACCATCATGCCGCCGCAACTAGAGACACTGGCCTGGCCTGCTTCTAAGTTCAGTGGCCTGACTGCGGGCAAAACATAAACAAAAAACAAATCTGTGCAGAAAGTACAGACATAAGAATAGGC
>NW_028172922.1:2500-5000 GCF_963971535.1 Notolepis coatsorum | reverse complement strand
TTAGGGTTGTCAGTTTATCGCGTTAATCAGATTAATTAATTACACAGCAAATTATCACATTATGAAAATTAACTCAAAATGAATTAAACAAATAAAAATAAAAAGAAGATATTTTTTTTCTTCTAAATATATATATTTTTTAACCTCATTCATTCCATAAGAACGTGGAATACACATTACAGACTTTTTTTAATATGGTCCATTTGCATGTTCTTGGTATCTGATTCTAGGGACATCTATGGATCTCAGGGAATGTATTCCCAGTGTCAGAAATACTGTGTCTGTTACGAGGCTTGAGTCAATTGTAATGAACCAAATGAGAATATCAATTAAATATATATATATATTTTTTTACTGTGAATAACACCATGCTCAAATTGACCAGACCTGAACAATCTCAATAAATGAATAAATGGAAGATGATTAAACAGAAGGTTTTGTAGATGTAACGGAGGTACCGCAGTATATCCACAGTCACGAGGTACAAGTCGTGAAGTGGCTGTGGACGTTAAGCGGTACTGCAAGTAAACTCACTCCCCAGAGGCATCCAGACCCAGTAGCAAGAAGTGAATTCACCTCTTGCTTAGTGGTCTGTGATGCCGCCCGCGACGCGGGAGATCGGGGTTCAACTCCCACTCAGGGCGATCCCTTAACAGGGGTCGAATCGACTAAACACAACGCAACAAGATCACACCGGCTACATAGATACAGTACTGAATTCTGCCATCCGGACACATGCAATTTGAAATATGATTATAGAATATAGAATATCAGGCCTAAAATGGTTATGCGCTTAAAATGCGATTAATTAGATTAATTAATTACAAATCCTGTAATGAATTAGATTACATTTTTGAATCGCCTGACAGCACTAGTTTTATCATGTTGTTATGTTAATGTAGTGAGTATTCATTTCTCTGCTTCAGATGTATCACTTGACACTTGTGTCGCAGTTCACGCTCCCTTCTGTAACAAATGGAAGTTTGGAGTGTGTGTGTGTGTGTGTGTGTGTGTGTGTGTGTGTGTGTGTGTGCGTGTGCGTGTGTGTGTGTGTGTGTGTGTGCGTGTGTGTGTGTGTGTGTGTGTGTGTGTGTGTGTGTGTGTGCGTGCGTGCGTGCGTGTGTGTTGTGTGTGTGTGTGCGTGTGCCTGTGTGTGTGCGTGTGCCTGTGCGTGCGTGTGTGTGTGACCTGGAGGGCAGGGCAGGCAGTCCTGCAGTCGGGCCACCCTGGTGCTGGGGTTGATGGTCCCGGCGGGACACGGGTGCTGCTGGCCGGACTGGGTCCCAGACGGGCAGTAATGGCCTCTCGGGCACTCGGAGCCGCCCGGCAGAGAGCCGTTACCGCCGGCACAGAAGAGACTGGGCAGAGGGAACAAGATCGTCGGTTACTCTAGTCCTCTAGTCCATAGATATCTATAGAACACTAGATAGCTTAAGGCGGAGTCACCAGCGTCACTGAACCGCCGCCATCTTGCCCCAGTCAGCCTTGAGTGAGAGTGAGTGAGCTGCACAGACAAAAATACTCATAACTCGCTGAAATATTGACGGATTTACAAACGGGTTGGTTTGCTATAAACATCAAAGATGTAGTTATGATACTGCATACTTATAAAAAAAAAAAAAATAAAGATGTTTTTTTTACAAACCGCTTGAATCATAGCCACGTTAATAATGCTTGTAATAAACCAAACCGTTTGTAAATCCGTCAATATTTCAGCGAGTTATGAGTATTTTTGTCTGTGCAGCTCACTCACTCTCACTCAAGGCTGCCCCTGGCAAGATGGCGGCGGTTCAGTGACGTCGCTCTCCATTGGCCGGCAGCGCGGGCAAGCTATCTAGTGTTCTATATATATATCTATGCTCTAGTCCTCCATTCTCGAAGTCAACTTCCTGTCTGTTGTTTGCTAGGCAACTGCCTCTTTGAACTGCTGCGGTCAGGCAAGCGATACCGGAGTCTCATGGCCGGTACAGAGAGACTCAGAAGAAGCTTCTATCCCCAGGCCATCAGGATGCTCAACGAACAATAAACACTATGCAACAACCATCAAATGCACTCACAGCACACACATCCACACGCACACACTCACTTTAAACATACAACTCACTGCAGCACCCACTTTACACACTTTAGAACACCCAAGCACACTTTATATTTATTGGTAAAGAATTTGCACTACAACCCATACCTCATTACCTATGCAATTTGCATACAGGACAAACAGGTCCACTGATGACGCGGTCTCCCAGGTACTGCACAGCACTCTCTCCCACCTTGACCGTCAGAAGGGGGGCTATGTGAGACTGTTGTTCATTGACTACAGCTCAGCGTTCAACACCATAGTCCCCACCAGACTGGTGGACAAGCTGATCGAGCTAGGTCTGAGCTCCGCTCTGAGCGCCTGGATACTGGACTTTCTGAGTGAAAGACCCCAGGCGGTCAGGGTGGGGGGTCAGACCTCCAACACCATCACCCTGAGCATCGGGTCCCCCCAGGGCTGTGT
>NW_028172923.1:45000-59019 GCF_963971535.1 Notolepis coatsorum | reverse complement strand
CTCACAGCTTGTTGAGTCCTCCCCTAGTAGGACTGGTAGTTTTCCTGTATCTGGTAGTGCAAGAAAACCGTTTGTTATTAGTTCAAATTTTTTTAAATGCGTTTCTCTAATATCTTTATATTTTTCACATTGGTGAGGAAGTGCCACTCAGTTTCAGGCTCACTGAGGATGCAATGACAGCACAGCCTTTGCTCTGCAGGGAGCCAGGTTTTCCTGTGCCTCCCCTTTCAACAGCGAGGCTGTGCTCACTCTGTATTTTGTCAAGGTTCTCTTTAGTTGTTGATCAGTCACCATGCTCAAGTAATCTGCTATGGTGTACTGTCGATTTAGAGCCAGATAGCACTGCATTTTGCTCTGTGCTTTTGTTTCTCTCTCTCTCTCTCTTTCTCTGTCGTCTGTCTGTCTGTCTGTCTGTCTGTCTGTCTGTCTGTCTGTCTGTCTGTCTGTCTGTCTGTCTGTCTGTCTGTCTGTCTGTCTGTCTGTCTGTCTGTCTGTCTGTCTGTCTGTCTGTCTGTCTGTCGTCTGTCTGTTTCTTCTCTCAATTAATTTCAATTCAAATGGGCTTTATTGACATATCTCTCTCTCTCTCTATCTCTCTCTCTTATAGGAGGGATCCCCGATACAATTACCCCGCCCACTCTAGACCCGTGGCGAGAGACCCCGCCCCCTACCCCGGCAACAACAACAACAACAACCACCCGACCCGCGACGCCCCCGGCCCCGCCCCCTCGGCCCGCCCCCTGGTCCCGCAGCACAACAGCAGCGGCCAGACCCAGCCGCACCAGCCGGACCCCTCCCGCGCCGGGCGCCCCCAGCACCGGGCGGCCCTGAGGCAGGACGTGCCGCCCCCCTCCCCCCTCGCCGTCGCGGCGGCCAGCAGGGGGCGCCACCCCTACGAGACGGCGCGGCCGGCGGCACCACCGGGGTACCGTCAGGCGAGCCCCGGGCGCTACATCAGTCCAGAGAGGTACCCTCCCGGGGGGTACAGGGAGGCGAGCCCGGGCGCTACATCAGTCCAGAGAGGTACCCCCCCGGGGGGTACAGGGAGGCGAGCCCCGGGCGCTACATCAGTCCAGAGGGGTACCCCCCCGGGGGGTACAGGGAGGGTGGGGGAGGCAGCCCGACCCGCGGCGGAAGAACCCCGCCATAGGAGCCGTGTGAGTGAGCGAGCGAGCAAGCGAGCGAGGACCCCTGGTGGTCGGGAGGTGTGAAGGCAGCGTGGCCACCTGCCTGCAGGGATCTCGTGTCTGGCTTAGTTTGAAAAGGGAAATGGACTCGGAAGAAGAACAAATACTAACATCTCACATCCCACCTCTGGTCTGACGGGTCGTTGTTTTAGTCATTTTTTATGGAGATCTGTGAAACAACACTAGCTCTAATCTTAATATGTATGAATATGTATAAGTGAACTCCTGCCATAGTGTTAATCCATTATATATATATATGATCTCTCTGGTCTATAATGTTAACCCATTAGGCCTCTGCACAGCAGCCATTTTGACTAACTAAAGGTGTGACCGATCGATAGAATCTCCAGTATTCTCTAACCATAGATATAGAATATCCATTATTCTGTAACCATAGATATAGAATATTCATTATTCTGTAACCACGGATTATATAGCATCTTCATTGTTCCGTATCTACGGTCACACCTGTGTTCATTGAAGTCAAAATGGCCGCTGTGAAAAAGGGCCGACTCAGTTCTGAAGGTAGGAGGCTTGTGTACAGGGGGGGGTGAATCAAGTGCCACGGTTATGTGGTTTATCGAAGGTCTATATTACTACGTGTATATATATATACATGTCATTGTGTGTTTATTATAATGTACAGTCTTATAACGATGAGAGCTTTTATATAATGGGGGGGGGGGGGTTGAAATGTGTGGTGTCGTACTGAAGGACACCGAGCGCACACTCTGACAACAGACGAGGAGGAGGAGACGATGACAGGAAGCTGACGCGGGCGAACAGGAAGGGGAAGTGGCTGCGCTTCCAATAGTGTCGTCTTAACCCGGAGGATGGTTTCGCCCATGAACCTCGCTCGCTCTACATCCTGCATGGGTCTTTGTGTGTTGTGTGTGTGTGTGTGTGTGTGTGTGTGTGTGTGTGTGTGTGTGTGTGTGTGTGTGTGTGTGTGTGTGTGTGTGGTGTGTGTGTGTGGTGTGTGTGTGTGTGTGTGTGTGTGTGTGTGTGTGTGTGTGTGTGTGTGTGTGTGTGTGTGTGTGTGTGTGTGTGTGTGTGTGTGTGTGTGTGTGTGTGTGTGTGTGTGTGTACGTGTGTACGTGTGTGTGTGTGTACGTGTGTGTGTGTGTGTGTGTGCGTTTACATTTTTATTACTTGGTTGGTTGTGGACTCTGCTGTAATATTCCATTTTCTGTCCTCACATTATGTGCCTATATAAGCCAACGAATACGATACGATATACTGTACATTATGAACCTTTTTCACCTTGACGTTTTCGGCTCATCCGATGGCTTCATCAGCCTAGGAAATGCAAAACACAGCGGAATACAGAGAAGAAGAGCACAGAGGATTGTCTCCCCGTACGGTCCCCCCCCCCCCCCCCCCGCGACAGAATACTGAATTAAAAACCCCAACTATTTTTAATTGGTTGAACGTGTCATTGTCATCCCATTGTTGTTGGTTTATCCCCCCTTGTGAGAGGACAGGATCCCCACCTCTGTCGAGCTCGCTAAACGGTTCATCAACGGTGCAATTTAATCTTGCGGTAAAAATAAAGGCATTTTTTTTTTTATTATTATATATATATATTTTGCATTAAACATGTTTGAAAGTCACTCGGGGCGTCTCGACCAATTATTTCAACCAATTTGCGAGTCTCGTGTAACCGGTTTAATGTGATTATATTATTTATTGGACTTGGGAGTGAAACTGTGTATATTATGAAATGCCATGAGTCATCAAAAAAAATTAAAAGATTGATTAAAATATCCAACCTAATTTATCCCGAGACAATCTGGAGATAAAAATTAGCGCCCTTCGACATGACTGATGAGAATAGCCCCGGCGTTCTGATAATGACTAAATCATCTCGTGACAATCAGAACCGGGGGAAGTCTCCCCTCCAGAACCATTAGCGCCCAATTTGCTCTCAGAAAACCAAGACTGCGCTGATTGGTCAAATTAGACTGGAGATGAGGGATAATTAGAAAGTGTGCGGAAGGCATTTTTTTTTCTTTTTTTTTCTTATCAGTCAGTGTTTAATTAACTTCGGAGCAGTTAGGGGACCGAGGCCCCAGCTGATCTCTCTGGTCCTTCCTTAACGGACCACCCTGACCATCTCCTCGCCGCATTCCAAATAGCCACACTTTCACATTCAGCCTGGATCACAGAACCACGTGAGCAGATTAGCTCCATAACTGAAAAAGATTGAACACTATATATGGATTTGAATCTGTAAAAACTAAAACTGAATATCGGGTTTAGGAATGTGATTCAGTCATACACATACAGTACAGATGTTCATTGGGAACAAAATGTCAGTTTATCTGGTTGTGTAATCTTTATATCATAATTGTTAACAATGATGGACATAAGGACATGTGTGGGACAAGGTAGTGCTGGCTGCACCTGCATTTAATCCCGCTGGATTACCCCCTGACCAAGTTCATCATTGGCAGACAGTTCTTCGATGATTTGATTAAACTTTTTTCTGCACACCTGTCCTGGACCTGTTGAAGACCAGGCAGAAGACTGTTGATGCCATGTCTGTGCAGGGGTGTAAAGTACTCGAGTAATTGTACTTCGTTACAATACTTAAGTACTGTTTTTTGGGGGATTTGTACTTTACTCAAGTATTATTAGGTTTGTATACTTGTACTTTTACTCAATTACATTTCAGAGAGAGAAAAAAATACTTTTTACTCCTTACATTTAAAATGCAGACCTACAAAGTACAAATCTTGTCGGTCCAACTATTTTAATTAGTATATTTGTTTCTCGGGCCGAACTAACGTTAACGTTATTAATCCTGCGGCCGTGCTTTATTTAAAAACAGCCAATCAAATCCCCATCAATGGAAAATAAACCCGCCCATACCCATGCTGATTGGTCCTTGTGCAAGACTAGAAAGTAGGGATCTTTGATTAAACACCTGCTATCAGAAGAATAGACAGTCAGATTTTTTTTTTTTTTTTTTTATATCTTTCTTCGCCTCCTTTTCCCGATTTTTTTCTCCCATCCCACCCTTCCTGGTTGTTGCGTACTTTCCCCTACTGTTGGTCCAGGAGACCGGAGACTGTCACATGCTTTCCTCCGACGCATGTGCAGCCAGCCGGCAGGCCAACCTGGCCGCGCAGGTTCTCACCGGGGAGAGTGTAGCGTGTGGGAGGCCACACTATCTCTCCTCAGTTCCAGCCCTCGCTGAGCAGGCGCCCCGACCGAACTGTAGGGGTCGCTGTCCACAACGCCCAGGACCCACCCTTCAACTTTCCCACCCTCTGATACGGCCAATTGTATCAGTGTGAGGGGCCAGCCAAGCTGATAGCAACGCCGGGAGCTGGATTCGAACAGGCAAATCCTAGTGTCTCCCGGTGTTGGTGACGAACGTAATCTCTGTGCGCCACCTGCCCCCCCCCCCAGAAAAAAGGTTTTCACTTTTACTCTTTAGTACTTAAGTACATTTAAAAGTAGGAACGTTTCGACTTTTACTCGAGTAGGATTTTGAGACGGTACCCATACTTTAATTTAAGTATAATTTCTGGGTACTTTTTACACCCCTGGTCCTGGATGAGGAAGAAACCTGATGCCATGTCTTGGTGCACCAGGGCAGAAGACTGTTGATGGTGCCATGTCTTGGTGAACCAGGGCAGAACACTGTTGATGATGCCATGTCTTGGTGTACCAGGGCAGAAGACTGTTGATGGTGCCATGTCTTGGTGAACCAGGGCAGAACACTGTTGATGATGCCATGTCTTGGTGTACCACCAGGGCAGAAGACTGTTGATGGTGCCATGTCTTGGTGTACCAGGGCAGAAGACTGTTGATGATGCCATGTCTTGGTGTACCACCAGGGAAGAAGACTGTTGATGATGCCATGTCTTGGGGCACCAGGGCAGAAGACTGTTGATGATGCCATGTCTTGGGGCACCAGGGCAGAACACTGTTGATGATGCCATGTCTTGGTGCACCAGGGCAGAACACTGTTGATGAGGCCATGTCTTGGTGAACCAGGGCAGAACACTGTTGATGAGGCCATGTCTTGGTGAACCAGGGCAGAACACTGTTGATGATGCCGTGTCTTGGGGCACCAGGGCAGAACACTGTTGATGATGCCATGTCTTGGTGAACCAGGGCAGAACACTGTTGATGATGCCATGTCTTGGTGAACCAGGGCAGAAGACTGTTGATGAGGCCATGTCTTGGTGCACCAGGGCAGAACACTGTTGATGATGCCATGTCTTGGTGAACCAGGGCAGAACACTGTTGATGAGGCCATGTCTTGGTGAACCAGGGCAGAACACTGTTGATGATGCCATGTCTTGGGGCACCAGGGCAGAACACTGTTGATGATGCCATGTCTTGGGGCACCAGGGCAGAACACTGTTGATGATGCCATGTCTTGGGGCACCAGGACAGAACACTGTTGATGATGCCATGTCTTGGAGAACCAGGGCAGAACACTGTTGATGATGCCATGTCTTGGGGCACCAGGGCAGAAGACTGTTGATGATGCCATGTCTTGGGGCACCAGGGCAGAAGACTGTTGATGATGCCATGTCTTGGGGCACCAGGGCAGAAGACTGTTGATGATGCCATGTCTTGGAGAACCAGGGCAGAAGACTCCTAGTTTACTTCAGTGGGTGGAGATTGAGTGACATCATTTATCTGACATCATTTTGAGAAAGAACTGTTTATTGAGTTGATTAGGATCCCCATTAGCTGTTGCATGACAACAACTAGTGTTCCTGGGGTCCACACAAAACATAAAACACTACATTCGACAAAGACTTTTACAGAACGGTAAATAAATAAAAAAGAAAACTTATTTCCGAAGTCCATTTTCCTTCAAGCGTTGACTTTCATATTTGCCATCATCTACCACTTATTTTCTGATTTTCATTTCATTGGAAAGAAAATAATGATAATGATAATAATAATAATAATAATAATAATAATAATAATAATAATAATAATAATAATAATAATGATAATGATAATGATAATGATTAATGATAATAAAATAAGAATAAAGTACTTATATCTGCATTTACAGATGCCAGCCTACAACTATACCTGAAATGAAAATAAAAGAGAAGAATGAATCGCACTGATGAGGGCTCGCTCACGTGTGTGTCTACACTCCCCCATCACTGATGAGGGCTCGCTCACGTGTGTGTCTACACTCCCCCATCACTGATGAGGGCTCGCTCACGTGTGTGTCTACACTCCTCCATCACTGATGAGGGCTCGCTCACGTGTGTGTCTACACTCCTCCATCACTGATGAGGGCTCGCTCACGTGTGTGTCTACACTCCCCCATCACTGATGAGGGCTCGCTCACGTGTGTGTCTACACTCCCCCATCACTGATGAGGGCTCGCTCACGTGTGTGTCTACACTCCCCCATCACTGATGAGGGCTCGCTCACGTGTGTGTGTCTACACTCCTCCATCACTGATGAGGGCTCGCTCACGTGTGTGTGTCTACACTCCTCCATCACTGATGAGGGCTCGCTCACGTGTGTGTGTCTACACTCCTCCATCACTGATGAGGGCTCGCTCACGTGTGTGTCTACACTCCTCCATCACTGATGAGGGCTCGCTCACGTGTGTGTCTACACTCCCCCATCACTGATGAGGGCTCGCTCACGTGTGTGTCTACACTCCCCCATCACTGATGAGGGCTCGCTCACGTGTGTGTCTACACTCCTCCATCACTGATGAGGGCTCGCTCACGTGTGTGTCTACACTCCTCCATCACTGATGAGGGCTCGCTCACGTGTGTGTGTCTACACTCCTCCATCACTGATGAGGGCTCGCTCACGTGTGTGTCTACACTCCTCCATCACTGATGAGGGCTCGCTCACGTGTGTGTGTCTACACTCCTCCATCACTGATGAGGGCTCGCTCACGTGTGTGTGTCTACACTCCCCCATCACTGATGAGGGCTCGCTCACGTGTGTGTGTCTACACTCCCCCATCACTGATGAGGGCTCGCCCACGTGTGTGTCTACACTCCTCCATCACTGATGAGGGCTCGCTCACGTGTGTGTGTCTACACTCCCCCATCACTGATGAGGGCTCGCCCACGTGTGTGTCTACACTCCTCCATCACTGATGAGGGCTCGCTCACGTGTGTGTGTCTACACTCCCCCATCACTGATGAGGGCTCGCTCACGTGTGTGTCTACACTCCCCCATCACTGATGAGGGCTCGCTCACGTGTGTGTGTCTACACTCCCCCATCACTGATGAGGGCTCGCTCACGTGTGTGTGTCTACACTCCCCCATCACTGATGAGGGCTCGCTCACGTGTGTGTGTCTACACTCCCCCATCACTGATGAGGGCTCGCTCACGTGTGTGTGTCTACACTCCCCCATCACTGATGAGGGCTCGCTCACGTGTGTGTGTCTACACTCCCCCATCACTGATGAGGGCTCGCTCACGTGTGTGTGTCTACACTCCCCCATCACTGATGAGGGCTCGCTCACGTGTGTGTCTATTGGGTGTCGTAGTGGATTAATCTGTGGGTTTGTTTTTACTCGACCAAGATTTAATTTATTTTTGTATGTTAATGGTTCATTTGTAGTTTTTTTCCCATACCGAATAAATTATTTTCCGAAAAAAGTCAGCACATAGTACATATCTGGTAAGTACGAGGTGAGATTGTTTAGTGTTTTTGCGCATGGGAGTTTGCTAAATGTTTACAGATTTGTCAATTAAATCACCTATAGACTCCTAGTCGACTAAGACGTTTCTAACGGCCCTAAAGCTTTCAAATGTACGTCTACAGCTGTCTTAGAGGAAATCAACACACACACACACACACACACACACACACACACAGACACACACACATCACCCGGAGGAGGAGAGTTGTGATCAATCAGACGACTCCTCGGCAAACAGATTGATGATTAGGTGGCGCAGCTGTTGGCGCTGTTGCCCTGCGGCCAGACTCCTGGGTTTGAACCCAGCGGGGGGGCTTTCTGTGTGGAGTTTGGCCCCCCGGGCCCCCTGTCTGCGGCTGCCCAGGGGCCTTTCTGTGTGGAGTTTGGCCCCTGGGGCCCCCTGTCTGCGGCTGCCCAGGGGCCTTTCTGTGTGGAGTTTGGCCCCTGAAGTTTCAAGTTTGTTTTTATTTGTCACAACAAAATACAGGATACTTTATAATGAAATGCTTGTTTCTTCTGAGCCCCTGAGAGTGTGCTACTTACTGTACATACAGTAGAACAGTGGTCACCAACCTTTTTAAGCCCAAGATCACTTTTTTTATTTATTTTTTTGGTGAAGGCAAGATCTACCTATTGAAGCGTCGAGAGAAAAAGGCAGCCAAGATTGTACTTTAAACTAAATGACTTTTATTTGCCTGTATTCTAATTACATGCAATGCTTTGGTCCCACATTAAAACGTCAAAGTAGAACTGTAACGTGGACTTTCTCAGTCAGTGCTAAGTGCAGTCATCTTATGCAGCATCACTTTTCACATCAAAACAAACGTAGAACTGTAACGTGGACTTTCTCATATTATTAACATCGACAAACATATTTACAATTAGCATTTCATAAAGTAGAACTGTAACGTGTACTTTCTCAGTCAGTGCTAAGTGCAGTCAGTGCTAAGTGCAGCATCACTTTTCACATCAGAACAAAAGTAGAACTGTAATGTGGACTCTCAGGGAAAGATCTAAATAATAATAATAATAATAATAATAATAATAATAATAATAATAATTCAGGGAAAGATCTACAGGGAAAGTCTCAAAGATCGACGGGTTGGTGACCACTGCGAGTAGTGAGAAAGCAAGTAAACATTTTGAAGTAAAAAGTAGAGGTAAAGTCAATAATATACATACAATATACAATATACAATATACAATACAGAGTAAAATGAGTAACTGAGGTAGAATGCGGAGGTACAAAACTTGGGTTAGGGTGCAAATGAGGTATGAATGTGGTGCAAATCTCTTTAACCCTTTCACCGCCGCACTACCAAAAACGCGGTTAACCCTTTCACCGCGACAATACACAGAATGTGAACCCTTTCACTGCCGCACGACAGGAAGGTTAACCCTTTTATTATCACACAACCGACGGTGTCTGCCCCGCTGAGTGGCCAGGACGGGTAAAAAAAAACGCAGAGGCATCGTCTCCCCCCCGCGCGACTGATTAGTTAAAACACCATTTTGGGAGCGATATACTGTTAGCACCTGTACTACTACTAATATACTGTATTATGCACCTAGCTGTCTCACGTGGAGACGACTTGGATCACGTGATTAGGGCACAAAGTCAGTAGGACGGCAGACATAATTATGGTAACTGACTACAAATACATTGAACGATTGATTGATTCTGGTAGCCATGACGTTTTTTTTTAAGAATTATGTTCACCCAGCTGACATAAATCAATTCAAATCTAGACTAAAACAATCTATTTTCGATGGGAAGAAGAGCTTTAATTGCATTTAATTAATAAATAAAAAAAATACATTATATAATCATTATAACTCATCTGCATATTATATTAAACTATATTTACACTATATACTATTATATTATGGTACTATATTATATTGTATATATCATGTACTATATATCTCATATCACATTATATATGTGTTGTATACACTATTATGTACTATATACTATTATATATACTATTATATACTGCAGGTATACTGTAATGTGTACTATATGTATGTACTGTAATGTGTACTATATGCATGTACTATGTATGTAAATGTAAAAAAAATTTAAAGAAAGAAATGTAAGTCTTCAGGGGTAGGGCCCGACAAGCAGTGCGTCTCCCTAGCCCTTTTCGGACAATTGGACATTGCTGCAATAGGAAAACTTTGCGGATTTATGGAATGACCATTGTTATGTGTCCAAAACCCAGAAATAAAAAATTACTGAACTGAACTGAACATATTTAATAATATCACATCACTCGCCCTATAGTGCATGAAGACCATAGACCAGAAAACCCCAACTTTAGACGAGATAGAATGAATGAAAGAGCTAATTGATTGATTAACTGATGGCTAATAGATCAATCGGTTGATTTAGTAAGTACATCTACATGCCAGCTGTCCCAGATGCAGGGGTGTAAAAAGTACCCAGAACTTATACAGTACTTAAGTGAAAGTATGGGTACCGTCTCAAAGTCTCACTCAAGTAAAAGTCAGAGTATCTGGCTAAAAACACACTTGAGTAAAAGTTAAAAAGTTCCTACTTTTAAATGTACTAAAAAGTTAAAGTAATTTTTTTTTAAATCTGACTGTCTATTCTTCTGATAGCAGGTGTTTAATCAAAGATCCCCGCTTTATAGTCTTGCACAAGGACCAATCAGCATGGGTATGGGCGGGTTCATTTTCCATTGATGGGGATTTGATTGGCTGTTTTTAAATAAAGCGCGGCCGCAGGATTAATAACGTTAACGTTAGTTCGGCCAGAGAAACAAATATACTCATTAAAATTGTTGGACCTGCGATATTGGTACTTTGTACTTAGTGTAGGTCTGCATTTTAAATGTAAGGAGTAAAAAGTATGTATTTTCGCTCTGAAATGTAAGTGAGTAAAAGTACAAGTATACAAACCTAATAATACTTGAGTAGAATAGAATAGAAATACTTTAATTATCTGATTGTTTTTAGTAATACTGTGCACGAGCATTACACTAGAGGTCCCAGTAGTGGGCAGCTTGAATGGCCAGGTCCTAAAACCAACGCTATCTTAATTGTTAGTTTCATTATGCATTGTGTGTAGGCCTACTGACTTTTAATAATTTGGTTTTTGCAATAATAATTGTTTCTTTATGTTTTTTTGTGTGTGGAGTGGACCCCAGGAAGACTAGCTGGTTGCTATGGCACCAGCTAATGGGGATCCTTAATAAAAATCAAATCAAATCCAGAGGGAAATTTGACACTACAAATCGCTCACATTTAACATTTAGACAGAACAAAGTCACAAATAAGAATAACAAAACAAATTGCCTAAGAATAAAGTAAAGTACAAATCCCCCAAAAACGGTACTTAAGTATAATTGTAACGAAGTACAATTACTCAAGTACTTTAACACAACCCTGCTCTGATGGAAATAGAACATGTCGCGAATCTGTTGGCGCACAAGGTCAAAGGGGCACAGAGAGCGTCCTGGCCGACCGGCTCCGTCCAGACAGAACAGACAGACTGGCTACGTCCAGAACAGACGGTCTCTGCCGGAGTATGTGCCCGGCTGTCTGCTGACTCTCCCGTGATGCGTTAGAGGGGTCGCAGGGGTTATTGAGGCACTTGAAGATTCCTCGCTCATTCCTGAACCTAAGTAAGCGCCAAAAATTGCCAAATCGGTCCGATTTTCTGCCGCAGGGTGCTGCTATATAGAGGGAACACACGAGGAGGGGAGAGAGGCGGTCTCACCCTGACGGGAGTGATTTGTTTGAGAGCATAATGGAGTCAAATACAATCAAAATATTGTAGTGCTTTATATACCGTGAGACAGAGAGACAGAGAGAGAGAGACAGAGACAGGATGACCTGAGACTGAACGATCTTAATCAATGGACTAAAAGAGCCAAACTAGTGTTAAATGTGCTCATTTTACATTTGTAGTACGTCTAGACACGGATAGATAGATGCTGTGGATCATTAAACGCAACAACCACCACAACACCACCAGCTGACAATGACAACCCCCGCCAGAACTTCCTCTCGTGTGTCTCCTCTACTCTGTCTCTCTCTCAGCCGTCCTACTGTCTCAATAAAGAACCTTCTCTACTCTGTCTCCCTCTCAGCCTTCCTACTGTCTCAATAAAGAACCTTCTCTACTCTGTCTCCCTCTCAGCCTTCCTACTGTCTCAATAAAGAACCTTCTCTCCTGTGTCTCCTCTACTCTGTCTCCCTCTCAGCCTTCCTACTGTCTCAATAAAGAACCTTCTCTCCTGTGTCTCCTCTACTCTGTCTCCCTCTCAGCCTTCCTACTGTCTCAATAAAGAACCTTCTCTCCTGTGTCTCCTCTACTCTGTCTCCCTCTCAGCCTTCCTACGGTCTCAATAAAGAACCTTCTCTCCTGTGTCTCCTCTACTCTGTCTCCCTCTCAGCCTTCCTACTGTCTCAATAAAGAACCTTCTCTCCTGTGTCTCCTCTACTCTGTCTCCCTCTCAGCCTTCCTACTGTCTCAATAAAGAACCTTCTCTCCTGTGTCTCCTCTACTCTGTCTCCCTCTCAGCCTTCCTACTGTCTCAATAAAGAACCTTCTCTCCTGTGTCTCCCTCTCAGCCTTCCTACCATCTCAATAAATAACCTTCTCTCCTGTGTCTCCTCTACTCTGTCTCCCTCTCAGCCTTCCTACTGTCTCAATAAAGAACCTTCTCTACTGTGTCTCCCTCTCAGCCTTCCTACGGTCTCAATAAAGAACCTTCTCTACTGTGTCTCTCTCTCAGCCTTCCTACGGTCTCAATAAAGAACCCTCTCTCCTGTGTCTCCTCTACTCTGTCTCCCTCTCAGCCTTCCTACTGTCTCAATAAAGAACCCTCTCTCCTGTGTCTCCTCTACTCTGTCTCCCTCTCAGCATTCATACTGTCTCGATAAAGAACCTTCTTTCCTGTGTCTCCTCTACTCTGTCTCCCTCTCAGCCTTCCTACTGTCTCAATAAAGAACATTCTCTCATGTGTCTCCTCCTACTTTCTCTCCCTCTCAGCCTTCCTACTGTCTCAATAAAGATCCTTCTCTCCTGTGTCTCCTCTACTCTGTCTCCTCCTCAGCCTTCATACTGTCTCAATAAAGAACCTTCTCTCCTGTGTCTCCCTCTCAGCCTTCCTACTGTCTCAATAAAGAACCTTCTCTCCTGTGTCTCCTCTACTCTGTCTCCCTCTCAGCCTTCCTACTGTCTCAATAAAGAACCTTCTCTCCTGTGTCTCCTCTACTCTGTCTCCCTCTCAGCCTTCCTACTGTCTCAATAAAGAACCTTCTCTCCTGTGTCTCCTCTACTCTGTCTCCCTCTCAGCCTTCCTACTGTCTCAATAAAGAACCTTCTCTCCTGTGTCTCCTCTACTCTGTCTCCCTCTCAGCCTCCCTACTGTCTCAATAAAGAACCTTCTCTCCTGTGTCTCCTCTACTCTGTCTCCCTCTCAGCCTTCCTACTGTCTCAATAAAGAACTTCCTCTGCTGTGTCTCCTCTACTCTGTCTCCCTCTCAGCCTTCCTACTGTCTCAATAAAGAACCTTCTCTCCTGTGTCTCCCTCTCAGCCTTCCTACCATCTCAATAAATAACCTTCTCTCCTGTGTCTCCTCTACTCTGTCTCCCTCTCAGCCTTCCTACTGTCTCAATAAAGAACCTTCTCTACTGTGTCTCCCTCTCAGCCTTCCTACGGTCTCAATAAAGAACTTTCTCTACTGTGTCTCTCTCTCAGCCTTCCTACGGTCTCAATAAAGAACCTTCTCTCCTGTGTCTCCTCTACTCTGTCTCCCTCAGCCTTCCTACCGTCTCAATAAATAAACGTTGGTCCCCTACTGTCTCAAAGTTAATAAAAAAACGGAGCTAATAAAACCCTTTCATCCTGACTATTGTCAATTAATTTATCATTATGTTTTGTTTGATTCTAGAGTCACTCAGGCTGAGTAACGCCACAGAACGTGTCTATATAAGAGGGATGCCGTACTCCACCCCCAATCTAGCCCTGGGTTTTAAACACAGTACAGTCTTGATTGATTGATGATTGAAAACTTTATTAACAGATTGCAGAATGGGTACAATACAGTACGGCTCAATACACACAATTGTTAAGTGCAGACCAGAGAAAGACTTTCGTCCCCCATTTTCAATCCATAACATTTATGACAT
>NW_028172923.1:27500-40000 GCF_963971535.1 Notolepis coatsorum | reverse complement strand
CACGCACGCACGCACGCACGCACACACACACACACACACACACACTCACACACACTCACACACACTCACACACACACACACACACACACTCACACACACACCACACACACACACACACACACACGCACACACACACACACACACACACACACACACACACACACACCACCATCTCTTTTTACTGGAACCGTCCCATGGCGACTGTCGGCCCGGCAGCCCCTCCCTCTCAGGGCTGATGATGACATCGCCGTGGCACCGATGATGAAAAGCTCAGTAAAGCGCTCCACCTCCAAGCTGCTTACATTCGGTCCTGGCATAGTTACCGGGTGCGGGCTGGTCCATAGAGGGCGCTATAGGGCGCCGCCCCCGCCCTATAGCAGAAGAAAGAAGAAAGAAGTGGTTTTGGATTTTTCTATAAGAATAGATTTCGACCGCTCTGGGGCGGCTGGGTGCGCAGCGGACATTGCGCTCGTCACCAACGGCGAGACACCGGGTTCGACTCCCCGGCTGTCGGCGTTGCCTCCAGCTTGGCCGGCCGTCATAATAACTCAATAGACCTATCTCAAACTCAGAGTTAGGGGGTGGAAGTCGATGGGTGGGGATCTGGACGTTGTGGACAGCGACTCCTACTGGTCGGTTGGGGGGCGCCTGCACAGCGAGACAGGAGATGTCGAGGGTAGTGTGAGCCTCCCACACGTTACACCTCACCAATGAGAGTCCACGCTGGCAGGTGAAAAGATGTGACAGGCTGCCTCCTCGTGTATTGGAGGGGACACGTGATGCAAGGCTTCTATCCTCCCTACGACCGGCCACGGGGGGGCATATGCGAGCAACATTCAAGACAGGGGAGGGAGAATTGGCACAGTGGAATTGGGATGGGAGAAATTTTCAAAAAGAGGAGAAAAGTGGATAAAAAAAGTAGATTTCGACCGCTAAAAATATAATACAATTGACCTTTCGCAAAACCACGCCCCTAAATGCCCTTTGTCCAATCATATTCTATCAGCCGCGGCGCTCTCTGATGAGGTCCGACATCCAAGGCAGCGTTGAGAAAACGGTGAAGCGTTGCGCTTACGGTGTGTGCAAAATCGGACAGCAGATATCCCAAAAGTTTAGAGGGGGGAGTGATGTTTTTCCCGTCTCCTAAAACCCAAAACCCAAGAGGAAAGATGCAGACGGTGGATAAAACAGTGCGGGAGGCCCCACATAGCAGAATATCTCAAGGATCAACAAGCAGAAATAGGTCTGTTACAAGGTAAACAAGTGCTAACTGGCTAGTTAGCTAGCAAGGATTACATTCACAAACTGGAAAAACATAGCAAAATATACGCTATGCAGCTAGCTAAGTATCCATTCTCGTGACTGAGTAGTGAGTACTATACTTCTAGCAGCATGTAATGTACTGTATTCACAATGACGAGGAGGTCTAGTAGTAGCGAGTAACGTTAGCATTAGCTATAACGTTAGCTAGGCAACCCCACCAAGGAACAAGGGGTCTGCAGAAAGCCTCCTAGGAAACTAACTTTAGATGCCTCTGTGATTGTATTGTTATATTCCAAAATAACACAAGGTGTGGTTGTACACTACGGACTCTGAATGACTTTGCAAGATGCCCATTGTACCCATTCTGCAATCTGTTAAATAAAGTTTTCATTCATTCATTCATTCATTAATTTATTCACTATGAATTGAAAATGGGGGACCCTGATGTAAACAAGACGAAAGTCTTTCTCTGGTCTGCATCCCCTTAACACATTGTGTGTATTGAGCCGTACTGTATTGTACCCATTCTGCAATCTGTTAAATTAAGTTTTCATTCATTCATTCATTCATGCATTCATTCATTCATTCATTCATTCATTCATTCATTCATTCATTCATTCATTCATGCATTCATGCATTCATTCATTCATTCATTCATTCATTCATTCATTCATTCATTCATTCATTCATTCATTCATTCATGCCTCCACCTCCAGCACCACTGAGGAAAACCCAGAAGAGACTCAACCGTGTGGTGATTGTCAATGGTGGGTGATAATCCTAGCTTTATCCACAGTCACATTTCACGCTGGCATGGACTGTAGAAATCAAAGTAAAAAGCATCAAGCTTGTTCCTCATCTGCTCCCATTTTGCTACATCAAAGTGTATTCTCTGTAGGTTGTGGTCTTCTGCAGTGAACATATAAATCACACCGTACCAGTGAGAGCCCAAGCTGCCCTGTTATCTGGTTGTTTATTCGTTTAGTTTATAGCTGCCATCTGCCTGCTTTAAAAGGTACAGTAAGCTTTCCTTGGACCCTTCGTTTCTAAAAGCCCATACAGTAGCTTGGACGTCCACTCTCTCCTGTTTCTAAGACATACAGTAGGTGATGTACCGAGGTGTGGGGCCTGAGGATTTACAACAAAACCACATGCTTACAAGTAGGGATGTCCGATATTATCGGCCGATATTGGCATTAAAATGTGATATCGGAAAATATCGGTATCGGTTTAAATCTTTTTTTTTTTTATTGTTTTTTTTTACATTTCTATAACTTTTTTTTTTTTTTAAATTACATTTCTATAACCTTTATTTACCCAGGCAAGCAAGTAAGAACAAATTCTGATTTTATTTATTGTCAAAAGTATGCATAATGTTATGTTAATTCCACAACAAGACATAATGTAATGTTACCTGAAATTATTCAGTTTTTTGGGGGGGGAAACCCTGCATATATCGGTATCGGTTGATATCGGTATCGGAAATTAAGAGTTGGACAATATCGGTATATCGGTATCGGTAAAAAAGCCAATATTGAGCATCCCTACTTACAAGTTAAAGTTTTGTTTTATTTGGGTGCGGCTGGGTGGCGCAGCGGTCTAAGCGCTCGTCGCCAACGCGCGAGACACCGGTATCGTATCCGGCCGTCGGCGTTGCCTCCGGCTTGGGCCGGCCGTCACACTGACTCAATTGGCAGAGTCAGCGGGGGAGGGGAGCCGATGGGGTGGTGTTCTGGTCGTTGTAAAACAGCGACTCCTACAGGTCGGTCAGGGGGCGCCTGCACAGCAAGGACAGGAGATGGCGGGGGCAGTGTGAGCCTCCCACACGTTACTCCTTGCCAATGAGAGTCCGCGCTGGCGGGTGAAAAGATGTGACAGGCTGACTCTGCATGTATCGGAGGGGACATGCGCTAGATTCTTCAACCCTCCCTACGACCGACCAGTGGGGGGCACATGCGAGCAACGATCAAGACAGGGGAGGGGGGAATTGGCACAACTAAATTGGGATGGGAGAAAAACAGAAAAAGAAGGAGAAAAAGTGGAGATTTTTTTTTTTTTTTTTTTTTTTCACATATACATGTACATTACATTACAGTGAAATGCTTGGTTCCGGATGAGCTCCACTTGATTACCTGTAAGCTGTGTGTACTGTGTTGCTGCTATGGGCTCTAGTTCTTTTTTTTCTTTTTTTTCTATTGATCTTTTCCCCCCTCCTTTTTCCTCCGATTTTCTCCCATCCCAATGTTAGTCGTTATGCCAATTCCCAATCCCCTTCCTGGTCGCTGCGCACTTACCCCCACAGTCAGATCATCTGGGAGAGTGGAGGCTATCACATGCTTCCTCCGACACACGTCCAGCCAATCAACCGCTTCTTTTCACCTGGCAGCGCGAGAGGGCGTAGCGTGTGGAAGGATCACACTACCCCACTTAGATCCTGTCCGCGCTTAGCAGGCGCCCCGACCGAACTGTAGGAGTCGCTGTTTACAACGACCCGGACCCACCCCGCCAGCTTCTCCCACCCTCTAATACGGCCAATTGTATTAGTGTGAACGGCCAGCCAAGCTGGTGACAACCCCGGAGCTGTGAGCTGGATTCGAACAGGCGAATCCAGCGTCTCCGGGGTTGAACGCAATCTCCGCTACGCCACCTGACCGCCCTCTTGATCCTTTACACTTTAAGCTTACAGCACGTTTGCCAGGCGATGGCTCTTCCAATTCGTACGTGATGTTCTACCAAAAAAAGAAAAGTGAGTCGCACTGTCTCAGCCTCAATGTATATACTGTTCTGTAGTTACTGAAACTGATTGAATATGGCACATAGAATAATAACTTTCACCGGCCGCCCCTGATAGTTACCCACATTAGGGCTCACGTCACATTACGCCTGGCTTATTGTTATCATTATAAAATCAACATTGTCTTTCAATTAGTTGTTATTATATTACTTGAGCGTTGAGATCTCTGGTTTGCCCAAATGACAAGTGTATAATGTACATAGTAGTGTATATCCAGTGCCTTACATCAATCAGTTTCCTTGTCATCTCCGCCCCCTGTGTGTGTGCATATTTGCTGCGTGTAAGAATTGGAACGACTGTTTCTGGGATCGGTGTTTAAGGTCATAAAACCACCGTTCATCATCGTGACAGAACTCCGGATCAGATGTCTTACCCCGGGGCACTCCGAGCGTAGTAGTAATAATAATAATAATAATCAACGTCTGCGTTTCATTTCTCCTCCAGCGCTTTATAATGGAATGACTGCATGCATTTTTCAGTAGGTGGTTCCCGGGGGGGGGGGGGGGGGGGGGGGGGGGAATTGAACCTCTAACCCTGGCAGCGTTCAGTGCCAGGCTCTCCAGCCCCCGCACAACAGGCCTCTTTCTCCGAGGGAAGAGTCCGTCGGAATACAGTGTGTACATGAGATTCAGATTCAGATTCCTTTATTAATAAGCCATTATGTGTAACCACATTGGCAATTGTCTCAGCGTTACAGAGTATGCATTTTTCATATTTTATTTTCTTCATTATTTACACGTCTATTTTCTTGATTTTAATATTTGATTTAAATTCTTTTTAATTTGACTTGAATTCTTTATTTTTCGAACGTGTGATAAAAATACAAACGATATCAAATCGAAAAACAAATAATTGAAAAAGAAATTAAATGGAAAAAAATATATATAAATAAATGAAAGTAAAACATAACTCAATTTACATGTTCGAAAAGGAGTAGGAAGACGTACTCACGGGCCCCACCGCGCACCTGTCACTCGCTCTGTCGCCACGACGACGACAACAGCCTGGCCGTTACACTCGCTCTGTCTGCAGGCCAACAACAGCTGACGTCCGTGACCTCGTGACCCCCATCCGTCAGGCTCTCAGCGCCCGGCCCGCCCTGACCGGCACTAGGGATGTCCGATATTATCGGCCGATATTGGCATTAAAGTGTAATATCGGAAATGATCGGTATCGGTTTTCAAAACAAATACATTTATTATTATTATTATTTTTTTTTTTACATTTATTTAACCTTTATTTACCCAGGCAAGCAAGTACGAACAAATTCTTATTTTATTTATTGTCAAAAGTATGCATAATGTTGTGTTAACTCCACGACAAGAGATATGTAATGTTAATTACCTGAGGGGGGGGGGGGGGACCCTGCATATATCGCTATCGGTTGATATCGGTATTGGAAATTAAGAGTTGGACAATATCGGAATATCGGATATCGGTAAAAAAGCCAATATCGAACATCCCTAACCGGCACCCTACTCTACCAAAAACTCCACCTTACTCTACCAAAAACTCCACCCTACTCTACCAAAAACTCCACCCTACTCTACCAAAAACTCCACCCTACTCTACCAAAAACTCCACCCGATTCTACCAAAAACTCCACCCTACTCTACCAAAAACTCCACCCTACTCTACCAAAAACTCCACCCTACTCTACCAAAAACTCCACCCTACTCTACCAAAAACTCCACCTTACTCTACCAAAAACTCCACCCTATTCTACCAAAAACTCCACCCTACTCTACCAAAAACTCCACCCTACTCTACCAAAAACTCCACCCTACTCTACCAAAAACTCCACCTTACTCTACCAAAAACTCCACCCTATTCTACCAAAAACTCCACCCTACTCTACCAAAAACTCCACCCTACTCTACCAAAAACTCCACCTTACTCTACCAAAAACTCCACCCTACTCTACCAAAAACTCCACCCTATTCTACCAAAAACTCCACCCTACTCTACTAAAAACTCCACCCTACTCTACCAAAAACTCCACCCTACTCTACCAAAAACTCCACCCTACTCTACCAAAAAATCCACCCTACTCTACCAAAAAATCCACCCTACTCTACCAAAACAAACTCCACCCTACTCTACCAAAAACTCCACCCTACTCTACCAAAAACTCCACCCTACTCTACCAAAAACTCCACCCTACTCTACCAAAAACTCCACCCTACTCTACCAAAAACTCCACCCTATTCTACCAAAAACTCCACCTTACTCTACCAAAAACTCCACCCTATTCTACCAAAAACTCCACCCTACTCTACCAAAAACTCCACCCTACTCTACCAAAAACTCCACCCTATTCTACCAAAAACTCCACCCTATTCTACCAAAAACTCCACCCTATTCTACCAAAAACTCCACCCTACTCTACCACAAACTCCACCCTATTCTACCAAAAACTCCACCCTATTCTACCAAAAACTCCACCCTACTCTACCAAAAACTCCACCCTACTCTAACAAAACAAACTCCACCCTACTCTACCAAAAACTCCACCCTACTCTACCAAAAACTCCACCCTACTCTAACAAAACAAACTCCACCCTACTCTACCAAAAACTCCACCCTACTCTACCAAAACAAACTCCACCCTACTCTACCAAAAACTCCACCCTACTCTACCAAAAACTCCACCCTACTCTACCACAAACTCCACCCTATTCTACCAAAAACTCCACCCTATTCTACCAAAAACTCCACCCTACTCTACCAAAAACTCCACCCTACTCTAACAAAACAAACTCCACCCTACTCTACCAAAAACTCCACCCTACTCTAACAAAACAAACTCCACCCTACTCTACCAAAAACTCCACCCTACTCTACCAAAACAAACTCCACCCTACTCTACCAAAAACTCCACCCTACTCTACCAAAAACTCCACCCTACTCTACTAAAAACTCCACCCTACTCTACTAAAAACTCCACCCTACTCTACCAAAACAAACTCCACCCTACTCTACCAAAAACTCCACCCTACTCTACCAAAACAAACTCCACCCTATTCTACCAAAAACTCCACCCTACTCTACCAAAAACTCCACCCTACTCTACCAAAAACTCCACCCTACTCTACCAAAAACTCCACCCTACTCTACCAAAAACTCCACCTTACTCTACCAAAAACTCCACCCTACTCTACCAAAAACTCCACCCTACTCTACCAAAAACTCCACCTTACTCTACCAAAAACTCCACCCTACTCTACCAAAAACTCCACCCTATTCTACCAAAAACTCCACCCTATTCTACCAAAAACTCCACCCTACTCTACCAAAAACTCCACCCTACTCTAACAAAACAAACTCCACCCTACTCTACCAAAAACTCCACCCTACTCTACCAAAAACTCCACCCTACTCTAACAAAACAAACTCCACCCTACTCTACCAAAAACTCCACCCTACTCTACCAAAACAAACTCCACCCTACTCTACCAAAAACTCCACCCTACTCTACCAAAAACTCCACCCTACTCTACTAAAAACTCCACCCTACTCTACTAAAAACTCCACCCTACTCTACCAAAACAAACTCCACCCTACTCTACCAAAAACTCCACCCTATTCTACCAAAACAAACTCCACCCTATTCTACCAAAAACTCCACCCTACTCTACCAAAAACTCCACCCTACTCTACCAAAAACTCCACCCTACTCTACCAAAAACTCCACCCTACTCTACCAAAAACTCCACCTTACTCTACCAAAAACTCCACCCTACTCTACCAAAAACTCCACCCTACTCTACCAAAAACTCCACCTTACTCTACCAAAAACTCCACCCTACTCTACCAAAAACTCCACCCTACTCTACCAAAAACTCCACCTTACTCTACCAAAAACTCCACCTTACTCTACCAAAAACTCCACCCTATTCTACCAAAAACTCCACCCTACTCTACCAAAAACTCCACCCTACTCTACCAAAAACTCCACCCTACTCTACCAAAACTCCACCCTACTCTACCAAAAACTCCACCCTACTCTACCAAAAACTCCACCCTACTCTACCAAAAACTCCACCCTACTCTACCAAAACAAACTCCACCCTACTCTACCAAAAACTCCACCTTACTCTACCAAAAACTCCACCCTACTCTACCAAAACAAACTCCACCCTACTCTACCAAAAACTCCACCCTACTCTACCAAAAACTCCACCCTACTCTACCAAAAACTCCACCCTACTCTACCAAAAACTCCACCTTACTCTACCAAAAACTCCACCCTATTCTACCAAAAACTCCACCCTACTCTACCAAAAACTCCACCCTACTCTACCAAAACAAACTCCACCCTATTCTACCAAAAACTCCACCTTACTCTACCACAAACTCCACCCTACTCTACCAAAAACTCCACCCTACTCTACCAAAAACTCCACCCTACTCTACCAAAAACTCCACCTTACTCTACCAAAAACTCCACCCTACTCTACCAAAAACTCCACCTTACTCTACCACAAACTCCACCCTACTCTACCAAAAACTCCACCCTATTCTACCAAAAACTCCACCCTACTCTACTAAAAACTCCACCCTATTCTACCAAAAACTCCACCCTACTCTACCAAAAACTCCACCCTACTCTACCTAAAACTCCACCCTACTCTACCAAAAACTCCACCCTACTCTACCAAAAACTCCACCCTACTCTACCAAAAACTCCACCCTACTCTACCAAAAACTCCACCCTACTCTACCAAAAACTCCACCTTACTCTACCAAAAACTCCACCCTACTCTACCAAAGACTCAGGAATAACGATACATTTTGGTCATCGTTGACTTATTATGGAAATTAGTATGGAAATATAAAGGTGATTAGGTGACTTGAGACAAGTTATGCTATATTATAAGTTAAAATTATATAAACGATTTTATCTGTTTTGTTCTTATGGACTGATTATGGAATATGTATTGTATGGTTGGAGAATTGTGATATTTGACTTATGAATATTGAGTGAGCTTGTTTTGTTTGTTGTGATGTTTTCCTGTGAGTACTTCAATGTTTGTGGTTTTATATATATATAAAACTTTGTTTGTGTTTGTATTTTAAATGTTTGGACCCCAGGAAGAGTAGTCTCAAATACTAAAAAAAAATATCCCTTCTGACCCATCAGTGCATCCACGGACATCCCCCCCCCCTACCTCAAAGATCTCCTCACCCCAGAACCCTCCACCCGTAACCTTCGCTCCGCCAACACTAACCGCCTCCTTCCCCCCAGGACCGAGCTCCGCACCCTGGGGGGCGACCGGGCCTTCTGCTGGGCTGCTCCCCGCCTGTGGAACGCCCTCCCTGACCACCTCAGAGCACCGCTTCCTGTAAAAGAGGACTTAAAACATACCTCTTCACCAAAGCCTTCCCTTAGTTTTACGGGTAGGAGAAAATGCTCACTGAGCTCATTCACCACCTTATTGAGATCATGTGTACAGAAAATCTAAGCAAATGAATAAAGGGAAGATGATTAAACAGAAGGATTTGCGGAGAGTCAGCATTGCCTTGGCTCGGGCTGATCGCTATACTAACTCGTTTGGCTGAGTTAGGGGGAGGGAAGCCGTGGGTGGGTCCTGGGCGTTGTGGACAGCGACCCCTACAGTTCGGTTCTGGTTGTTGCTGCGATGTGAGCAGAGAAGTTCAACTGGTCGTCGAGGACAACACCAAGGTTCTTGGCGGTCGGGGACGCGGTCACAGCTGCATTCTCGACTGTGACGGAGAGGTCGGTCAGGGGGGAGGATTTGGCCAGCAGGTGGAGCAATTCTGTTTTTGCTTAGGTTCAGTTTGAGGTGGTTGGTCGTCATCCAGGCAGAGATGTCGGACAGACAGGCCGAGATCCGCTCAGAGACGTGGATATCTGAGGGAGGGAAGGAGAGGAAGAGTTGAGTATCATCGGCATAACAATGATATGAGAAGCCATGAGACGTGATAATGTTACCCAGTGATCTAGTGTAGAGGGAGAAGAGAAGGGGTCCTAGGACCGAGCCCTGGGGGACACCCGTCCGCAGGGGGCGGGTGGCCGACAGGGTCCCTCTCCATGACACTTGGTAGGAGCGGTCATTGAGGTATGATGTAAGCCATGTCAGCGCAGATCCAGCCACTCCCATTCCTGCGAGGGCCGCGAGGAGGATCTGATGGTTGACTGTGTCGAAGGCTGCAGATAGATCTAGGAGAATCAGGACAGAGGAGAGGCCTTTCGCTTTTGCTAAGTGAAGTGCCTCTGTGACCGCAATGAGGGCCGTTTCTGTGGAGTGGCCAGTCCGGAAGCCAGACTGATTAGGGTCTAGGAGGTCATTCTGTAAGAGATAAGCAGTAAGTTGGTTGGATACAGCACGTTCAAGTGTTTTAGAAAGGAAGGAGAGAAGAGAGACAGGACGATAGTTGCCTATGACGGTGGGGTTCAGGGTTGGTTTTTTTATGAGGGGCGTGCCTCTGGCTTGTTTTAGGGAGGTGGGGACCACCCCCGAGTTGAGTGAGGAGTTGATGGTTGCAGTTAGGAATGGGAGGATGTCCGGTGCTATGGTCTGGAGGAGTTTATCGGAATTTATTTTCAGATGAATTCGTATTTCCGATAAATCGTATAAAACATCGGTAAAAATGAAAATATACACTTTGACTACTGTTTTTGATAGGGTTATGGTATTTACTCTTGGCTACAATTTTTTTTTTTTTTTAAACATTAACCTCTTAACATCCAAGGGCCCACATGTGGACGATTCTTTGCCGACCTCTAGTGGCTCGGGTGTGCATTTCTTTATATATATATATTCAATATATAGGTAGAATTAAAGCCCTATTTGTTGCCTGTCGATTGCCCTTTCAGGTGACAAAATCCATTCAGCGGTTCTCGAGTTAAAGTATGCAAAAGTACACATTACCACCCCCGACTCCAGGGGCTCTAGCTCCGTCAATCATTTGGCGATCTCGAAAATCCTTGCACAGGGTTGTAGCCAATGAGTGTGGCTTTCCAATGATATCCCATGATCTGATAATTGGGGATCTAATGATCGATTTATGATAAAGAAAAAAAAGTCCCCTATAGGGGGACCTTAAGTATACATTAAGTATATCCCTTTTTTTAATGTTTTTATGCCTTGTTTTTTTTTATTGCCTATGTTTTTAAAGTCTATGTTTTTACCCTGTAAGCACTCTGAGATTTGGTTTCCACATGTAGAGTGCACTATAAATTGAATGTATCATTATTATTATTATTATTATTATTATTATTATTATTATTATTATTATTATTATTATTATTATTATTATTATTATTATTATTATTATTATTATTATTATTATTATTATTATTATTATTATTGTTGTTACAAAGGGTCAGATTAAACCGAATATATATATTTATTACTTGAGATACTTTGCATAATATTTGTATATCGTTTGATATCCCTCATATATTCTTTGTACATATACACGGAATATCCCTTTGCCTAGGTACAGGCCAGACCATAATATTCGTTCTCCTATTGGACAGCGACCCCCTAGGCGCCACGGCCATACCCCCAATGTCTAGTTCAAAGTCACCGCTAAGACATGTCTCAACATGCCCAGGTTTGCGCAGTAATACGAGACAGAAATGAGGTTGGCACTAGATTATTCATCTTACGTATAAATACGTTGCAGGTGGATACAGCAGTTAGTTACCCTCAAACGAGTTAACCCAACAAGTTGAAGCCTTCATCACGAGTCAACGACCAAGTGAAGTGAGCAACCTTGCGTCTAAATAGAGCGCTTAGAACCGCGTGCGAATAGGATAGTAAAAGTGTCAGAGCTTAGTGAAATAACGTCAAGTTCGACCTAGTTAATGTGAAGTACCGTGCACAGGAGAATCTACACCGGTGAATGCAGAGCCTTTTCCGGCTGGATTATTGCTTTGGTACTGTGGCTGCTGGAGCAGAGAACCGTCTCCCCGCTACTGTGTGGGATCTACCCGTGAGGAGCATCACTCGAGCCCGTCTCTAGGAAGAGGCTGGCTGGCTTTCATCCATGCTGTCCCGCATACTTGGATTATAGCTGCTGCTTTTGTCTGCCGATCGAGGGGAGTATATGTACCGCCTCCCGTAGCTGGAGCTTATTGATTCCTCGTTGATCCAGACTTTTGCTCCCGAACATTCCTCTCCCCTGCTGGCTTACAACCGGAGGGAACCCCCTTAGTAACTCCAGCTGACCTACGAGTGTACCTTATATAATTCTTATGCTACAGGTGGTATTAATTATCCCCTTCGTAATATGCTCATGGACTTACGCTCTTGACCTATTCATGCACATTCTTCGCCTTACAAGCGCAACTCTAATTCTTAATAAATGTAAGATAATCTTGGTGCTCTTCTAATAAATATTATAAACAGTACTTTCTTGTTAAGCCGTGTTATTGTGTGGGTGTTCATCTCATATACATGTGTACTGTATG
>NW_028172923.1:20000-25000 GCF_963971535.1 Notolepis coatsorum | reverse complement strand
GAGTGCATGCTTACCAACTGTTCGCCTGTTTTACTGCAACACTACTATCACCGACATCTAAGAAGGGAGATCCCCCCCTTGAACGGCCCTTCTAAGGTTTCTCTCCTCCACATTGCCTGCAGTGCATTTTTTCCTATTGCTGGGTTTTGGTGAGTTTTTCCTTACCTTCGCGTGGGGTACGTCTGTGAGTGTTGCATTCATTTAAAAAAATGTGGACTTCATGGTGTTTTTGTTTTGTTCTTGACTTATTGTGATGTTTCTTCTTGACTTGTTTATTAAAGAAGACGTGTCCGGCCCCATGGGGGACATTAACGTCTGCCGTCGTCGGGCCTTACAAATACATTTGATTTGATTGATTTGATCAAATCAGGGGAGGAGGTAGAGGTGGTGGAGTCCTACAATAAACTGGACTGGTCGGACAACACCTTCCTGCGGAGACTCCGGTCGTTGGACGTGTGCAACCGACTGCTGCTATCGTTCTACAGGTTGCAGCCAGCGTCCTCTTCTCTGCCGGGGGGGGGGGGGGGGGGGCAACATCAACTCAACATCAACTCCAAGTTAGAAGATGAGCTACAAGATTACAGTGCATGCACACACACACACACGCACACACACGCACGCACGCACGCACGCACACACACACACGCACACACACACACGCACGCACGCACGCACGCACGCACGCACGCACGCACGCACGCACGCACACACACATACGCACACACACACACACACACACACACACACATACACCTGATTTACATGGGTATTAAAGAACACACACTGTTTGGAAGATGAGCTATAAGACTACAAATCGCGGAGGATGTGTTCTTGGAACACAGGCATGTTCGACTTTCTGGGAGAGGGGAAAATAGGGGATTTTTATTTGTATATATATATGTTTTTAAGCTCAGCTCTCAACGGGACCTCATTAATTGGATGTGCATCTATTGTAGCTTCATACTCCAGAAACATTACCAAAAACTACACGAAAACATGCATAGACTATGGCTAGTTTGAATATAATGGTATGGAACACCGGTGGGATAAACAAACAACACAAGCGCAAAAGCGTGCTTACACTGATGAAAAAAGAACATGTGGACGTGGCACTATTAAGCGAAACGCACATTTTAGAGGGAGACATAAATACGTTAGCGGATAACATATACCATAATATTGGTCACTCTTCTTTTGCTACGAGAACTAGAGGGGTAGCCATAGTCGTCAGACGCAAATTAAATATCGAATTGAAAGGGGTATGGTCGGATGCTGAGGGGCGCATAACTATAGCTAGGATTATACACAATAACAGGAAAATTGCATTGGCAGCGGTATATGCCCCGAATTTGTACGAAGTGGGTTTCTTCACTTCACTAACAGGAGAAATGTTAAACCATCCCGAGTACTCATACATAATAGGTGCGGATTTTAATGCCATTTGGAACCCAAGGATGGACAAAACTTACCTTTCCTTCTCCAGCGAACAAAAGAATTCATCTAAAGCATTAAAAGATTGGTCGAAATCAACAGGAGTAACTGATTTATGGCGTTCACTTAACCCCATGACCCGCAAGTACTCCTGTCGTTCGGCGAGACACAACACACTATCCAGAATTGATTACGTCTTTGCATCCCCGAGAATATTTGATAAATACGAAGTGGAAATGACACCCAATGCGCTATCAGATCACTGCTACTTAATCCTGAAAGCAACATTTGGTACATTATCTACCCGGGCCCCAAGATGGCGTTTTAATTCGATGCTGCTTAACAACAAGGAATTCATTACACAAATTAAAGAAGCTCTCACAGTATTCCTACAAGTTAATACTAACTCGGTGCAAGATCCCAGAATATTATGGATGTCGGTAAAGAGTATGATCAAGGATTTCTCGGATAGATTTACCTCCATATTGCGCAAAAATCAAAACACAAAACTGTCTGAAAAGGAAACGCTTTACTCAACGCTTTTTAATTCTTTAAAATACAACAACTCTACTAGACTAGATAACCAAGTTAACATTCTAAAGACCGAGATCAAAGCAATGTACAGACAAAAATCGGAATTGCAAATACGCAGCACTAGACAACAGCAGTACTTCCAAGGTTCTAAACCTAGTCACCTATTAGCCATGCGACTAAGAATTAATGCAAAATTTGCAGATATAACTGCCATTAGGAAACAACAAGCTCTAGTAACAGAACCCAAAATAATAAACGATACATTCAAAGAATTCTACTCCGATTTATATAACTCAGAAACGACCTTTGATCAGGACAAATTAGACACATATCTTAATCAAATTACTCTCCCTAAACTTACAGATGAAGACGCTAAACAGTTAGAAGTACCGATCACATTAGAAGAACTCAAGAAGGCCATATCCGGAATGAAAAACGGCAAAGCTCCGGGAATTGACGGTATCCCATCAGAAATGTACATTTCTTGCTGGGACATATTTGGACCCTTATTACTAAATATGATCTTATACTCAGTCAAAGAGGGAAGCTTCATCGAACACCAAAATACCGCACTCATTTCAGTTCTTCACAAAAAAGACAAAGACCCCACTGAATGCGGTAGTTACCGTCCTTTAAGCCTCCTCGGAACCGATGTCAAACTGTACTCTAAGATATTAGCCATCAGATTGCAAAAGCATATGACGTCTTTAGTTCATACGGACCAAACAGGCTTCATAAAAGGTCGCCTGATCAATGATAACATAAGGCGAATACTGCACGTACTAGATACAGACAAAGAGGACATCACACCTAAGGCGATACTATCCCTGGATGCTATGAAAGCATTTGACAGGTTGGAATGGTCGTTTCTATGGGCAGTATTGGAAAGGATGGGGTTAGGAAAAGGTTTCATTGATATGATTAAAGTACTATACAAGGACCCATCGGCCATGATTACAACAGGCACAATCATCTCCAAAATCTTTCCGGTATCACGCTCTGCCAGACAGGGTTGCCCTCTTAGTCCCGGACTATTCAATTTATCATTAGAGCCTTTAGCACAATATATAAGACAATCCCAATCCATAGAACCAATCGTAATCAAGGGCACACAACAAAAAATTAGTTTATATGCGGACGACGTAATATTGTTCATGCAAAACCCCAACACCACATTGCCTCATCTGCTCAAGTTGATTGAGAACTTTGGTGATCTATCGGGATTTAAGATAAATTGGCCGAAGTCGGCTTTCCTTCCACTTAACACCCCTGCAAAAAAAGGTATAACCCTCCCAGGTGCGATACCGATGGTAAAACATTTCAGATGCTTGGGAGTGGAAATATTCCCCACCATAAGACAAACGGTGAAGCACAATTACACAAAAATACAGAACAAAATCAAGGACGACCTGGACAGGTGGGCAAAACTTAAAAACTCAGTACAGGCAAGGGTATCAATAGTTAAGATGGATGTATTACCAAGAATCAATTTCTTCAGCTCAATGCTTCCGTTACCTCCTCCAGAGGGCTACTGGAAAAGATTACAAACCTCCACATACAAATTTATTTGGAATAACAAACCACCTCGCATAAAAAGATCCACCGCACAGAGAAGTAAAGCAGACGGTGGCATGGCAGTCCCAGATTTTTTACAATATTTTAATGCCTTCACATTAAGACCATTGAAGAAGATATGGTTTGACCCCGAGGCTTTGGTATCTTGGAGAGAATTAGAAGAAAACATAGTAGCCCCACAGAGATTGAAAGACATAGCATACACTAAACTTTCAATCAAGCATTGTGAGCGAGAATTTGGCCCAATAATAACCCATGCAATCAGGACATGGCGGGAAACTCAAAGGAAATTTCCTAACAATCAAGTATGGCATAATCACACTCCCATATTCAATAACAATGCTCTCTTAATGGGAAAACGACCTATAAGATTCCCTGTATGGGAAGAAAGAGGCATACACTCATTAGGGGATATTTTTAATAACAAGGGCCTCTGTAGTTATGTCGAAATATGCATAAAGTTTAACCTCACCGAGTCCACATGGCTTTTTTACATACAGTTAAAACTTTGTATGAGATCTCACGGTGTTCCATTACACATACCAATTGAACACCACAGATACCACAAATTTTTCTATGACAGAAATACATTGGGAGGTTTTGTATCAGGTTTTTATTCACAATTACTAACGTCCTCGTACGAAACCCTTCAACTAGACAATGTCTGGAGGAGGGATATACCAGACCTGGAAAATGACTTTGATTGGCAAGGAGCCTGGGCAAATGTCCGACTTACATCAAGGAACCCGGATCATCAACAAATCAATCTGAACTATATTCACAGGACATACTTGACTCCTATAAGGCTGTGCAAAATGGGGCTTATACAAAACTCCAAATGCTCCCAATGTACAAATGGGGACGAAGGAACATTTATGCACATGTATTGGGACTGCCCACCAGTTAAGGCATTCTGGGAAGATGTGTCCCAACAATTATCAATACTCGTATTTTGGAATATACCTGTACACCCCGCGGTATTGCTATTGAATGATGTTTTTGAGTTTGCAGTGAACCCACAACTAAAAAGATTGGTTTTATCGGGTATCACAGTAGCTAAAAAACTGATTGCATCACGTTGGTTTCAACCGGAAAAAATGTGCCGGAAAGTGTGGTTTCTTACATATCTTGATGTGATATATCAAGAAATATCAACAGCAAGAATTCTAGGGCTCAATGAATCCAAAATGTTAATGTGGTTAGAAGTGGTGGAGAGAATAAAAGCTAGCCTATAATGGTGATGTCTGGTTAGGAGTGAGGGATAATGGAGGTACTATCCAAGAGGGGGTCCGGGAGGGGGGGGGTTTGAGCTGGAGCATATGTGTGTAGGGTTTTAGAAAATAGGTATTCGGGGTATATTATATACTAACATTTATATAATTGTAACTTCGCTGGATATACACGGTATACGGTTAAAATGTTATTATTGACTATTTTTGTTTTATCCTGTTTCTGTACTT
>NW_028172923.1:7500-15000 GCF_963971535.1 Notolepis coatsorum | reverse complement strand
TCTGGATTCTTTCGAACACCCGCCCACCTCTACCTCTGATTGGCTTACCATGACATTTTACTCAACCTCAGCGCACTGCCCACTAACCAAGGAAAAAAAGTATTGCTTCTCGGCGCAGAGATCTGTCTGATGAAATAAAACAGCTTCAATCATAGCATTTTTTGGCAGTAACGGTAACAGCGTTATTAAGATTGGAAGAGTAATCCGTTAGATTACTTGTTACTGAAAAAACGAACGCCGTTAGTAACGCCGTTATTTATAATGCTGTTATTCCCATCACTGGATGTCACAGTATGATGTCATAATCAAACATTCTAGAACATTTGGGATGTCACAGTATGATGTCATAATATAACATTCTAGAACATTTGTGATGTCACAGTATGATGTCATAATAGAACATTCTAGAACATTTGTAATGTCACATGTCATAATAGAACATTCTAGAACATTTGTGTACAGTATATTATTCAACAATTCTCTCAGAAGATTTCAGATCTCAGAAGACAAGTGAAGATCTCACTTGTTGTTTCCGGCTACTTGTCTGTAAGCTTGAATATATTCTGTAGATACAATTTTAAAATCACCACATGGAAAAGGAAACAATGTCCTGTACAATCCTTAATGAGCTGCCTCTGGAGGGAAGGC
Organism: Notolepis coatsorum; assembly: GCF_963971535.1. Classification (NCBI taxonomy): domain Eukaryota; kingdom Metazoa; phylum Chordata; class Actinopteri; order Aulopiformes; family Paralepididae; genus Notolepis; species Notolepis coatsorum. The sequence goes on along the minus strand of NW_028172923.1, from coordinate 14,352 downwards.
TCTGTGATGTGGTTATTAAAGTCAACAGCACTGAGTTGAATGCCCACAAGGCCCTCCTGTGTGACTGCAGTGACTATTTCAGGTAAGTTTAGCTTGGTTCAGGTTAGCTTGGTTCAGGTTAGCTTGGTTCAGCTTAGCTTGGTTCAGGTTAGCTTGGTTCAGGTTAGCTTGGTTCAGCTTAGCTTGATTCAGGTTAGCTTGGTTCAGGTTAGCTTGGTTAGTAAACAGATACCATACTGCCCTGTCAAGGCAGACCGCAGTAACTCAAAAAAAAGTCAGAATTGAGTTATGAGTGAAATTGAACTTGTCAATAAATGTTTTATCTTGTGACCAAGTTTCAGATGTTAATGTCGCTCAGTTTTGGAGATATGGGGTTTTAAAAACTGCAGTAACTACAAAATCACACTCAAAAACCAGGCAGACCGCAGTAACTTCCAAACAGTGAAAAATGGCTTTAAAGTGTTTTGACTTGCCATCCAAAATGTGTTATAGGTAGATAGATGATAGTACCCAGATTTAACATGTATTAATGAAGTAATCTTTAGGCATACAAAAATATGACATAATTATTTTAATTAACCCCCAAAAAGCAGATACTGCACTCTGCTGCACAGTTCCCTTAAATAATTATACAGGTAATGTACAGGCAAAGTGCAGTAACTTCAAATACAATGTTGTTTTCCCTCTAGCTTTCATAACTTAACCTAGCCATTTTGAAAATTAAATTTAACACCTGAATATATTGGAATGATGATGATCCAAATAAAATAGCTAGGTTAAGTTATGAAAGCTGGAGGGAAAACAACATTGTATTTGAAGTTACTGCCCTTTGCCTGTACATTACCTGTATAATTATTTAAGGGGACTGTGCAGCAGAGTGCAGTATCTGCTTTTTGGGGGTTAATTAAAATAATTATGTCATATTTTTGTATGCCTAAAGATTACTTCATTAATACATGTTAAATCTGGGTACTATCATCTATCTACCTATAACACATTTTGGATGGCAAGTCAAAAAACTTTAAAGCCATTTTTCTCAGTTTCACTTTTTTGAAGTTACTGCGGTCTGCCTTGACAGGGCAGCATACTGGACTGTTACTGTAAACAGATACTATACTGTACTTCTACTGTAAAACTATACTATACTGTACTTCTACTGTAAAAAGATACTATACTGTATGTCTACTGTAAACAGATCATATACTGTACTTCTACTGTAAACATATACTATACTGTACTTCTACTGTAAACAGATACTATACTGTACTTCTACTGTAAAACGATACTATACTATACTTCTACTGTAAACAGATAATATACTGTACTTCTACTGTAAAAATATACTATACTGTACTTCTACTGTGCTAAGACCCTATACTTCTACAGTGAAAATATATTACTACACAGGACAGAATGTTGCTTACTGTTTACTCATCAGATATCTCTATACTCTGCACAGAGCCCTCTTCACTCGCTGGAGCGACTCAGAGAAAGCAGTCTACAGTATCCCTGGGGTGTCCCCGGGTATGATGCAGCTCATCATAGAGTACTCCTACACACGCTTTGTGCTGGTGACAGCAGAGAACGTGGCAGAGCTTCTGGTGGCTGCAGACCAGCTTCGCGTCACTGACATAGTAGGAGCGTGCTCTGACTTCCTAGAAGGCCAGCTGTCTCTGGAAAACTGTGTCGGCATCTGGAGGTTTGCGGACATCTACTGCTGCCCTGACCTGAGGCGCAAGGCCCATCTCTTCACCGTGTGCCACTTTGAGGAGATGTTGCTTGTCTCACAGGAGTTTGTGGAGCTGTCCCCGCAGCAACTGGTGGACATCATCGAGAGGGATGACCTGAACGTGAAGAGCGAGGAGACGGTGTTCGAGGCCGTCCTCCGTTGGATCGACCACTCCCGTGAGGAGCGTAAAACACACATCCCTTTGCTGCTGCCCAAGGTAACTAATTGTATTACGGATACACAAACATGGTTGCTAGTGCCTGAGCCACATTTATTTTTAATTTTATTTTTATTATTTAACTTTTTCTTGTTTGTCTGTCTCTTGTCAAGGTCATTATGATTCATGTTACTGTTATTATTGTATTATTATTATTATTATTATTATTATTATTATTATTATTATTATTATTATTATTATTATTATTATTATTATTATTATTATTATTATTATTATTATTATTATTATTATTATTATTATTATGTTCTGTTTTATGTATGAAAATAAAATAAAAACATTTATAAAAAAAAGATTATAATAATTGTATTACTGTGCATTACATTAAAACAACACTAGGTTCCCTAGTACAGTGGTTCTCAAACATTTGGGTCCAAACTGTTCCCTAGCAACAGAAACCGTCTACAACCGATGTCTAAGTTGTACCCGCTGTCTGCTTGTCTCTTCCCAGGTTCGCATGGGCTTGATGAGGCCTGACTACTTCAGGAGCAACGTCCAGAACAACCCTGTGGTGAGGGACAGCCCTGACTGCAGGCCCCTCATCCTCAGCGTCCTGAACCCCTCTGGCTCCGACAGGCTCCCAAACCCCCTGATGCGTCCACGCCTGCCCCAGGAGGTCCTATTGGCCATCGGAGGCTGGGGTAGCGGCAGCACCACCATGGAGGCTTACGATATCCGAGCCGGTGGATGGATGGACGTGAGCGTTGAGGGGGAGAGTCCCCGGTGGAGCCACGGCACCGCTTATCTCCGCGGTCTGGTCTACTGCGTCGGCGGCTGGGACAGCGGAGGGCAGCGTCTCAACAGTGTGCGCAGGTTCAACCCCGTCACTCGCAGCTGGCTGCAGGCGGCTCCCATGCACTCACGCCGCAGTGAGCTCAGCGTGGTCGTGTTGGACGGCTGTATCTACGCCATGGGAGGGAGAGACGGACGCGTGGTACTGAACACTGCAGAGCGCTACAAGCCTGAAACCAACCAGTGGACAGTGATCTCACCCATGCTGGAGCACAGGGGCGCCGCCGGGGCAGCAGCCCTCCAGGGCAAGGTGGGTGGAACTGAGGGACACAGGGTGCTAGATGAACACAAGGAATGTTAGATCATAAATCATAAATGTCTTTATTGCCAAGTAAGCTTGCACATACAAAAGATGTGTCTGGGTCCTTTGGTGCATCAACATTAACAGACAATTAAAGTAGAATGAAATCAAATGGAATATATAAACTAAATTAGAATATTCTTTCTTATTACAGGTTTACATCTGTGGTGGCTTCAACAGGGAGGAGTATCTGTTCACAGCTGAGTGCTACAGCCCAGACACCGACCAGTGGACTCTGATCGCCCCCATGAGCAGCAGGCGTATCGCAGTGGGAGTCGCTGCGTACGGAGGACAACTCTATGCGGTAGGTGTGCGTCTATACTTTCCGTAGCCGCATTTCTGGCAGACGTTCTCTGATTGGCACTGACTGACGCTCTCTGATTGGCCACTGACATGTTTGCCCAATAGCGTGACGAGCTGTGTCTTTGCCCATTTCCGCGTCGAACAGCCTGCAAACTACCTGGCATTAATAATAAAATAATAATGGATTGGATTTATATAGCGCTCTTCGTGACACCCCAGAGACCCCAGAGCGCTTACAGAGTCCATTATTCGTTCATACACAGTCATACCGGTGGTGGTAAACTACAATTGCAGCCAGAGCTGCCCTGCTATTGCCATGCTCTAAGACAAACTCTAACCGTAACCAACTTCGAAAGAGTGCCTAAGCTTAACCGTCGAAATAACTTGCCGTCACGCTCTAAGACAAACTCTAACCTTAACCTACTTCGAAGAGTGCCTAAGCCTAACCAGTGTAGAAACTGGCGTCGGCCAATCAGAGAACGTCTGCCAGAAATGCGGCTACGGAAAGTATAGACGCGGTAGGTGCACACAGAGACAAATACTTTATACTCGATATTTTTAGATACTAGATATTTCTATAGATATGTATCATTTGACTTGCAATGCTGCTGTGATGCCCTCATTTCCCTAAGTGGATTAATACAGTGTCTGCCTGCCTGCCTGCCTGAGCCACACACTAAAACGTTCCTCTCATGTGTCCTGTCCTCAGGTGGGAGGGTGGGACGGTGGAAACTACCTGCGTAGCGCGGAGGCCTACAGCCCCTTGACTGACTCCTGGAGCGCCCTGCCCGACATGCTCACCCCCCGCTGCAGATTTGGCATCGCGGTGCTGGACGACCTGCTATTCGTGGTCGGAGGCTACAATGACTCCATGGTCCTCTCCAACGTGGAGCGCTACGACCAGAGCAGCGACAAGTGGACTGTAGCCGAGGACATGAAGATCCCGCGCTGTGGCCTAAGCTGCTGCATAATGCATGGCCTGCCATTTAATATGAGCCAGTACGCTGCTCCCCGTGGAGGAGGAGGAGGAAAAGGAGGAGGAGAGGGAGGAGGAGGAGGAGGAGGAGAGGAGGAGGAAGAGGAGGAGGAAGAGGAAGAGGAGGAGGAGGAAGATGAGGAAGATGAGGAAGGGTAGGAGTAGGAGGAGGAGGAGGAGGAGGAGGAGGAGGGGGAGGAGGAGGAGGAAGAGAGGAGGAGGAGGAAGAGGAGGAAGATGAGGAGGAGGAGGAAGATGAGGAAGAGTCCTGTACTATCCTGACATTTTCAGTTGGAAGGGCAGTCTATATGCGTAACGAATTTTTTAAAGATTTTTTTTCAAAAAGGGCACTTTTTTTATGAGGCTCAAAAAGGCAGGTGCTCAAGCACCCCTTGGGCTCTATGTGTGCACGTGCCTGACTGTGCTATTATGTCTTTATTAATAATATGCACTCAAGACTGTAGTTTCAACACTGTTTGATGAACATTGTTACTCAAGCTGATAGAGTTGTACCCTTCCTGCTGACTTGTCGTACAGAACTTGTAAGTCGCTTTGGACAAAAGCATACAATGTAAAATGTAAAAATTATATCTATGTACATCATATCTATATCTATTCTACAGAGATCTGGGCTGTAGGACCATTACTGTAACCTATAGGTCTCTCCATGTTGCAACATGTCATCCTACAGAGATCTAGACTATAGGACCATTGCTGTAACCTATAGGTCTCTATGTTGCAACATGTCATCCTACAGAGATCTAGACTATAGGACCATTGCTGTAACCTATAGGTCTCTATGTTGCAACATGTCATTCTGTCAGTAAACTCTATCCTTCGACAGTGACAAGTCAAGTCAAGTCAAGAGTTTTATTTGTCACGGCATACAAATGCGGGTGGTCATGCCCGCAGCGATTGTGCAATAATACAAGTAATAAGAATAAGACATAACAGGTATAATGTACATAAAGTTTACAAAACAAAATGCATGGTTAAAAACTGCCATAGTGCAATACACTGTTAAGCTACAGATGAGGCACTGGGTCATTATGTACACTACTATACAATACTATACTATACAATCTACAGTTATACTATATATCCTTATGCTATCTTGCTATATCCATCTATTTACTATACAAGAACCACTCCCGTTCTTTATTTGTGATGGTGGCTCCAGGGGCGGGGCTAGGGGGTGGCTACTTGGGCTCAAGCCCCGAATGTTTTCTGAAAAGCCCCGAATCTATTTAAAAAAAAAATTGTAATTTTTTTTTCTTTTTCTTTTTTGGACAATTAATCATTGTTACATGAAAATATGTTTTGCACCAGATTTAGCATGAGCTAATTTCCATCTGTAGTCTATCCAGCTGCTAACTGTATTTGAGTGAGTTAAGTCTTGGTGTTATGGTAGACTCAGACCTAAGCTTTAAATCACAATCAACAAGTTGACAAAAACATAATTATTCCACCTTAGAAACATAGCTTTTGAGATCTCAGACCCATCCCCAGTGATAACACAGGCTGCCGCATGTCTTTATGAATGGAAATATCGAATAAAAGAAACAACGATGAAAACCCGTCTATACTCTGGTTTCCGGGGGTCCTGGCACTCAACGTTCGGCGAGTTAACCCTAGATCTTAGATCCTAATATGAAAAACGATGTGATTTAATGTTCTATGTCTTACCTTGACTTTGTCTATTTTACTGCTATCTATTTTATGCTTTATGTCTGCACTTTATGCATTGCTCTTGATCTGCCAATGTTGTGCTCATTTTATGCCTGTCTTTTTGTACTGCTGTGAAGCACTTTGAGCTGCAATTCTTGTATGAAAGGTGCTATACAAACAGTGTATTATTATTATTATTATTATTATTATTATTATTATTATTATTATTATTATTATTATTATTATTATTATTATTATTATTATTATTATTATTATTATTATTATTATTATTATTATTATTATTATTATTATTATTATTATTATTATTATTATTATTATTATTATTATTATTATTATTATTATTATTATTATTATTATTATTATTATTATTATTATTATTATTATTATTATTATTATTATTATTATTATTATTATTATAAATTATTATAGTTTGCTTCATTAATTAAAGGGTGTGAATTTAAGTGTTCTCTAGTGCCTTTTGTCTGCTTTAAGGTGGTGGTGTAAGTTAAAGGTTGTGGTGTCAAAGTAAAAATAATCTGTGCCCGCTTACGTGGGCACCTATCTGGGCTAAGCCCCGGAAAATCCTACAATCCTAAATCCGCCCCTGGGTGGCTCAGCAGGTAGAGCGTTCGTCTGGTAATCAGAAGGTTCCCGGTTCGATTCCCACTCCTCCCGGGCAGCGTGTCGATGTGTCCTCCCGATGAGCAGGTCGGCACCTCGCGTGGTCGCCTCCGCCGTCGGTGAGTGAACGTGAGGAACAGAATTGTAAAGTGCTTTGGATAAAAGGATATTATAAATGCATCATTTACCATTTTATTCATCAAAGA
>NW_028172923.1:0-2500 GCF_963971535.1 Notolepis coatsorum | reverse complement strand
ACACACCCTCAAGACCCCTACGCTCTGCATCTTCTAACTACACACCTCAAGACCCCTACGCTCTGCATCTTCTAACTACACACCCTCAAGACCCCTCCGCTCTGCATCTTCTAACTACACACCCTCAAGACCCCTACGCTCTGCATCTTCTAACTACACACCCTCAAGACCCCTACGCTCTACATCTTCTAACTACACACCCTCAAGACCCCTACGCTCTGCATCTTCTAACTACACACCCTCAAAACCCCTACGCTCTGCATCTTCTAACTACACACCCTCAAGACCCCTACGCTCTACATCTTCTAACTACACACCCTCAAGACCCCTACGCTCGCATCTTCTAACTACACACCCTCAAAACCCCTACGCTCTGCATCTCTAACTACACACCCTCAAGACCCCTACGCTCTACATCTTCTGGCCAACTCAGACCCACTCCTATCTGAGTTCCTGGGGTCATCAAAGAGAACCAGGCTATTCTTTGTCCTCGCTCCACAATGTTGGAACCAACTTCCCACCACAGTTAGAACAGCCGAAACCCACCCAATTGGTTATTTATTTCTCCATACCGATTAGGCATGCCCTTAATGCAAAAAAAAAAAAAAAAAAAAAAAAAATATATATATATATATATATATATATATATATATATATATATATACATATATATATATATATATATATATATATATATATATATATATATATATATATATATATACAGTATATATAATATATATATATATATATATATATATATATATATATATATATATATATATATATATATATATATATATATATATATATATATAATATATATATATATATATATATATAAAATTATCATTCCATTTGGGCTGTGGGGGTGCTTAATGTCTGAAGGAGTCGACTGAAGGCTTCTTGTCCTCTGCAAAAGCATGCAATTGGTCCACTGATGGATACATCTTGATATTTGTCTAGTCTAGTGTGTTCATTAGATGGTGAAATCCTCTTTCAGTGCCTCTGTGCCTGTTTTCGTAGACAGTTAGCCTCTGGTATGCGCACCATTAGCGTTAGCCACGCTTCTAGGCCTCTTTGCTTTTGGAAAGAATGATTATTTTTTTTGCATCCGACTAAGAGGTTGGCAGTCGACTACGGCTCCTTTCGATTAGTCGACGAGTCGAGATCAGCCCTAATACACAATTACAACGGCGAGCGTCCAGGGTAATGATATCTTTAACGTCAGCTGGGATACTTTGGCACAAACTTAAATGTAGCAAATTAATTCTCTTTTCTGTTACTCCAGAACTCTGCCAAAAACTAATTAAAAACTCGAAATGTAACAAAGTAAACGTCAGTGTTTTAGGTCTAAACACAAGTGTGTGTACCTTGTAATAGTCAGGTTTGTTTAAAAATCCTCCTAAAAGATATTTACATTGAGTCATTTAGCTGAAACACTTTATATCCAAAGCGACTTACGATTTCTGTACAACAGGTCAGCACGATATCCGATATACCGATATTGTCCAATTCTTAATTTCCGATACCGATATACCCCCCCAAAAACGGAAATAATTTCAGGTAATTAACATTACATATCTCTTGTCATGGAATTAATAATAAAATAATAATAATAATAATTCAATTTGTACCGCACTTTACATTTGTGAAAATCTCAAAATGCTACAGGAGATAAAGACAAAAAGTTAAATGAATAAAACAATCAAAATTAATAAAACAACCAATGAAATGGAAGACAAAAAATAATATAATAATAAAATAATAATAATAATTTAAATTTTTTTTATGAATGAATAGACGTAAAAAGAAAAGTAAAAGAAAAAATCTGGCAAAAGCCTTGTTAAAAAGAAATGTTTTAGGCCCCTTTTAAAAGCCTTGGCGGATTGTGGTGCTCTCAGGTGGATGGGGAGAGCATTCCACAGTCTGGGTGCGGGGAGCAGAAGGCCATAAATAAAATAAGAATTTGTAAATAAATGTAAAAAATGTATATATTTATAAAAAAAAAAAAAAAAAAAATTGAACTGATAATTTCCGATATTACATTTTAATGCCAATATCGGCCGATAATATCGGACATCCCTAGTTACGACTCTTCAAACCGAACCGCTAACCGGGAATCGACCGCCGGAGTTGCCGGATTGGCTGTTTTTTTTTTACGTCGCCGTGACTCGACTTGGCGGTCGACAGCGGCTCAGGAGGTACAGAGCGGTCGTCTGGTAAACAGCAGGTTCCCAGTTCAATTCCGGCTCCTCCTCGCCGCAGCGTCCTTGAGCAAAGACACTTAACCCCCTAACTGCTCCCGGTGAGCCGGTCGGGACGCGTCTAGTTTTTACCAACAGGTTTCCAGTTCCGCGTTCGCGTTCTGCGATCTGATTGGCCCCACTGACGTTTCTGGTGCGATCTGATTGGCCACTGACGTTTCTGGTGCGATCTGATTGGCCACTGACGGTTCTGGCCATGTGACATGTGCGCCCAATCGCGTGACACCGGTTCC